>NC_135447.1:16244383-16544383 GCF_051991255.1 Vanacampus margaritifer | reverse complement strand
AATGTTTTAGAGGCGTTTATCCACAGTTGCCGAGCTCGGGACAGTATGTATTTGCGCCCCCTCCGTATCCGACGGCGTCAGTGATGGCCCCCGTAGTTACTTTGGGGGGCAGAATGGTTTTAGATGTGGAAGATGACGGGTCACGGATGACGCCAGCAACAATACAGTTGATCGAACAGGCTGTGAATAATGAGAGGAAAAGGCTGAGGGGGAGTGAGTCGCCCGTGCGCACGTCAGGGGCGGTGTTAGCAGGAGACGGGGGCACCACTAGTGCAGGGAATAAGAGGACTCCGAAGCTGATAAGGGAGGAGGCACAGGGGAAGTTGTTTGATGGACAGAAGGTGCAGACTGAGGAAAGAGGGATGTTAGAGAAAATGGTGACAGGGACACAGAGACGGGGGCAGGCAACGCCCAGCAACGCGGATCACCGCGAGGGGGAAGTGGAGAGTGATGAGAAAAGTGCAGAAGTTAAGTGAATGGAAGTGTAAGTTTGTTTAAGACAGTGATTTTTAAGTGTGTGAAAAAAGGGTGAAAAAGAATGGTAAGCAGGAAATCTGCGTATTTTGAAAGGATGGGGGCCGTGAGCTGCTGTTTAAGAAGGTGGTGATTTGTACTGTTGTCTGTAAAAATTAAATTAAACTAAATAAAAAGGAAAGGGGGTGTGATAAGTTTAGTCCTCTCTCCCATTGTCTCCATTTGGGAGACTTGTAGTCTGTTGTGTGTGTGAATAGCAGGGGTCGTCTAAGGCTAATCTATTAAAATCAAATTGTTCCTGGTATGCGGAAGGACATAGAGGTCTAGGTGTTAACTACAGGCCACTATCATATTATTTTTAAAATCAGATCCGTGTTTTTTATAGTTGAATAAGTAATAAAACCAAATTTTAATTGAAATAGACTTTTCATTTTTGATTTTTATATTTCCCCTGCATCTCTGATAACTTATTCGTAGGTGTGAAAATGATTTAACCTTTGTCTTTATCTGAGTCCCATTCTAGAAGTCTGGAAAGGACTTCCATCCAAGTGGCCAGGGTGACTAACAGCTGTCACGTTTCTTAAATTTGAGGTAACACGTAATGAAGATGTCTATGGTAGACATATGCGTAAATATAGTACTACTACTTGCTATAGTGTAGTGATCAAATTCAAATAAAACCACAAAGTGAATAAATTAAAAATAGTTTGAAAACCAAAAGATTTTGTGGGAATTTTTTAGTTATTTTTTCTTGGAAATTGAATGACAACAAGCAGTGTTCTCTTGCTATGATCTCATCTCCCTCTGTCTGTTCCGAGTGTATAAATGTTTCAGGCAGGTTCAATCTTTGACTGAAAGGTGTTTCACTTGGGTGACTCAACCAAAAAGTGCTGGAAATGGAATGAACAGCATTCTCCTGCTATGCTTGATGTTCAGAGTGGACGGCGAACTGAACAATGGTCACTTTCGGGGGGGAAGTGACCACACGGACTGCAAAAAGGATGGTACACTGTAAATCCGCTCGTCCTGTGACTGTTCAATGACTCTTATGCATTGTTTGAGCAGAATGTCCAGCAACTTTTTGAGCAGACAGGATAATCATCGATTCTGCTATGATGAACTTTTCCTGAGAACTCCAGTACACAAAGCCCAGTGCCCGCTTTGAACTTTGCCCTGCATAAACTGCTATCGACAAGGACAGGAAGGAATATGAACTACAGTTGTGGACTCAAAGTTCTGGAATCATCTGAGTTTGGTGCCTGAGGTCGTATGTTGTATTCTGTTTGTAGACATTTGCACTCTGTACTATGTCAGAAAGGAGATGTGATCTATAGCAACGCAGTTTTGGAAATTGAGAACAGCTTATGTGAATTAGGGTAGTACAAAATTCATTCTAATCTTTAAATACTATATTTTCCGTTGTTCGATGCTTGTTGAATTTGGCCTTCTATTTTTTCCCCATTTCTCTTTGATAACTTTGGCTTCTCAGAGTGGACTCAGATATGGAACACTTACGGCGAATTTGCTGGTTAAATTTTTAATTTTTGATTTAGGTTGCAGCACTGATTTTTGATTGGGTCATGATCTGCAAAGTTCCCTGCTGTGTTTTTACAAAGCCCCCACTACTCTGTAGAAGAGGTGAGGTTAGTTAGCATTTTAAGAATACTTTTTGGTTGGTGTAAAGTAGGGATTTTGTTTTGTTTTTCTGATTATAACTCATTTCTTTTATTAGTTGAGATGGCAGATATTTGGAAGATTCGTGACCTGCAATAGATTAATGGGGTTATTTTAAATCTTTGTCTCATCTCTTCCTGACCCTAAAAGTCCTCCGCTGCAGTATCTTAATTTACATCTGCTTAAATTGGTTGTTTTTCTAATCTACAGGATTCAAATTTACATTACAAACTCTTGCCTCAAAGGCTTTTGTTTTTATGGCTCCTGGCTAGCTCAGCTGGAGATCTTTTTATAGTTCTGGTGTTGGCCAAATTGTCACAATTTGGTTGTTTTTTAATCTACAGGACACAAGGTGTCTGTTTTTCCTCTTTGAAGCAGCAATTTGGAAGCGGCTGCAGTTTTCACATTCAGGTCTGAAATGATCAAAATTGATCTTTATCAGATGTGAGAATGACTGGTCTGTCTGTGTATCAAAAGGAAGTCTGATGTGAGAATGAAGTTTGGTGTGAGGAATTTACAGGCAAAGAATGGAGCGGAGAATTGGAGGATTTGACTTGGAGGAAACGTAAGTTCTACAAAGATGACAAAAGACGACCCTTATAGCAGAAATACGGTAAGTATGTTCCATCTCAGAAACGATTGAGAAGTATTATTTCTAGAGCCCATGGAATATGCCATTTAGGTGTGGAAGGAACATTGACACACCTCGGTGACATTTTTTCATGAGACAAGTTGTTAAAAATGAACTGCGGTGTTTATTTAAGGTATAAGTATAAATCTCTTCTCAGACTGTTCATGGCCCGGCCGGACATGAATAGTTCTGAGTTAAGATGATGTTGTTTTTAAATGATTTACACTGCTATAATAAGAAACCAGCGTTAAAAATACAGAAATTTGATGTACGACAAAGAGCAACATTATGCTCAGGCATTGGAGCTGTGGATTGAGACCACAGGTAAACACCCAGGCAGCTACCCTGTAGCTGAGATGATGTTCAGGACGGCGATGCTGAACGGCCTCCCAAATGAGGTGCAAGCGATTATGAGAATTGAAACTAAAGGACAAAAGTGGTACCATTACTCACAATTGCGCCCGGCCCCAGACTTTGTGCCTGCCAATGGTGAGCTTAAAGATTGACTGCCCGGACGGGCAGGTCAAGAGAGGGAATGGGACAATGGCGAGAATTGGATCAAAATCGGACTCGGAAGTGTCTGAACAAAAACGACGACGATGCAAATGTTTAACTTTATTGACTATTTTGTTTGCAGGCTTGTGCTTTGTGTGGACTATGTTAGCGTTTGAACATATGGTGCGGGATGATAGAAGTGATGGAACGAAAGGAGAACGAGTGATGGTGTATCATTCCTGTAATGGAACGGTATGGTATGAAGCAGAGCAAGATGGTGGTAAGACGCTGACACAGACACAACAACTACTGTTAAATCTGAAGTGTAAACAACCGACACAGGTATTTCTATGGTCACTAATAATTGGCTCCTGATGGCTGAACAGGCCGCTAAGAATACTAACGAGGATTGTTTGGTATGTTTAGGTGCAAGACCAGTTTTGAAAATCATGGCAGCAACTGTTGTATCCAAAACCTGTCTCTTTGGTTTCCTGTATAACAAAACTCTCCAAAGAAAGTGCAGCCAATTGGATTCGGCCTTTCCACTGACAAATATGGAAAAGCAAAAGCCCATTTTTGACATCCATGTTGCACAACAAAATTTTACCTGCCTAAAGTTACATGGGAGTGGCCCTGTGATTGGAAACATCCAGGAGTCATGGTGTAATGAAAATGTGTCTTTGCCAGCAGGAATACCTCTCGCTCGTGCTGATGTTTGGCTGTGGTGTGGAGAGAGAGTGTTGTACGATAGGCTTCCCCCCAATGCCTCAGGTAAGTGCGCCCTAGTAACGCTGATCATGCCAATTAGTGTGACAGCATTAGACATGGCTAGGATAAATTGGGAAGGAGTTAGACAGTGGGGAAGAATCCCCTTCCTTGGGAGGAAGAAAAGGGACATGCAAGAATGGTTGAATGCAGGAGACCCCACATACATAGATGCAATTGGAGTTCCGAGAGGGGTCCCTGATGAATACAAATTGGTGGATCAAGTGGCAGCAGGATGGGAGAGTATTTTTCTGTTTATTACAGTAAACAAAAATGTGGACCGGATTAATTATGTCCACTACAATGTCCAACGATTGGCGAACTTTACCACTTCGGCACTCCAGGCAGTGCACGAGCAATTAGCAGCCACGTCTCTTATGGCATTCCAAAATAGAATGAGTTTAGATATGGTGTTAGCTGAAAGAGGAGGAGTGTGTGGTATTTTTGGGGAGCAGTGTTGTACTCTGATCCCCAACAATACATCTCCTGATGGTCGCCTTACTAAGGCATTGGAGGGTCTGCGCACGCTAAGTAATAAAATGAAAGAGCATTCAGGCTATTATGGTGTTATGCGGCTGTTGTTGTATTCCATGTATCAGATCATTGACTGTTCAGACAATTGAACGCACGTTGGGGCCAATACCGCCGGGTGGTCAGTATATGATGATCCCTCAGAAGGACCCCCAGGAAGCAGAGACAGCTGTGGCCCTCCGGGAGTCCGGGATGTGAGTATGTGAAGTTAGCCTCAGGGATCTGAGGCCATGAGAAAGAATGAAATTTTATACTGATTTTCTACTAGAATGAAATTTTTTACAAATTTTTAGTTGTTTATTGATTTATAGCTCATGTTTAACAATAAAAAACAAGGTATTCGAGTGATGACCTCAGTCGTCTGAGGTCATGAGAGGGATTAAAGGAATATAAGAGTTTGTGTTGAGTGGGGGTGAAATACAGGATGTGTGTGATGGACGTGGGCGTGTTAGGAATGGAATGTTGCCAACAAAGGATGCTAATTGCAGGGGGAGATGCAGAACCGTGATAAGATCAAAGTATGTTATAAACCACATTTGTTTGAGACCGTGGCGGAAAAGTACAAAACAGGAGAAGCCACCCAGTGACGCTGCGGATGAAGATCGGCCAATGAAAAGCAAGCTAAAGTTAAACTGCAGAAAACACATAGCCAATAGAATAATGCCAGGATGCCTTTGTTTCTGTGTCATTTAAATATTGTGTAGTATAACTATTCACTGGGGCAACTCGGATGAGACTAATACGTTGGCTGCTCGAGACAGAGACGTACAGAATTGTATTGATAGGGACCCGGGACCCCAGCTGTTTGTATTAGATTTGAATGTTAGGAATAAATCCACTCGTGTGTGAAAATGCCGGCTTCCTGATACCTTTCTATTGCAGAACGAGCATGCTATTGTTGGATGAGTGATAGTTTGGTGAGGTCACAAATTGGAGTCAGATTATTAACTTAAATTTATATTAATATAGAAATAAATTCCAACATAACAAAAAAACAGGTGCTCTTTTCAAAGTAAAGAATGAAGACTATGTATGTTATGAGTGACTAAATGAAAATGATTTTGCACACAGATTGGTTTGCTGATCATAATGGTGGGGGCCACATCCACCACATGTGAGCCAAGAGGTCCCAGCCTCATCAAATCACATCAATTGACTCCGACTGAGGGGGTTGACTAAGCTGCTGATCTGCGTCCACACCAATTGGAGCCATCTAACGGATCCCACCACACCCGGTTCCAGTGTCTACCTGACAAGCTGCCCAAGGACACGGAGGAGGTCGCTGAAAGAAGATTCATTGGAGTGCCTTTTCCCTGGGCACGGATTGACACAGTTGGAAAAGCTGATCAAGTGTCAATCTGCTGTTTGAAAGGGGGAAATCACTCAAATCCCCTTTTCATCAATTCACAAGGATGGAGTCACACTGGGAATGAAGTCCCGTGACCTTTCCTGCGATCTCTGGCAGTGAGCCAGGGTTCGGAAAAAGGCTGACAAACGCCTCTTTTTAAAAAAAATTGACCAACTGTCGAACGCACTTTTCATTCAACAAGACCTTCATCAGGAGATGGCTTCGAGGGACGGACACATCTGCTATTGCGTCGTGACACTTAACCACATCACATAGTGTTATGCCTCACATTTATTATGCCCCTTCCACCGAATTTTTTAATGAATCAAACTGAATTTTGACTGCTAAGCCCCTCTATCTATTTCTCTCTCTCTCTCTCTCTCTCTCACCTGCTATTCTTATTTCTAAACTCCACACATAAACATTGCTTCATTTTTGCGACGATCAAGATTCGCGCTGGACTTTCTCTCTAGACTATTGTGGGATTAAATGCCCGGTTTTTGAACTTATAGAAGTTCAATGGTAGGACTGAAGACATTTAATATTTTCAATTTGATGTTTTACTGTTTATTAATTTACTTATAGGCATATCAATGTGATATAATCATGAGTGTTTAATAGAATACAGTGGAATAATGATTTTGTGAACTTTATTTTATCCTCTCACCCTCAAAGCTATTGAAGATAGGAATGTGCATGATGTTATTTAGAGCCTTTTGGCATTGGAGTCTAAAAGTCTGGGGTTAGATCCTAATTGCATTTGTTCCCCCAGTCAAGAAGGGGAACTGTATGTAAATGTCTGTTTACTAATAAGATTACACCTTTGGCCAACCTGGAATCAACATGTCTGTATGTAAACGTCTGCTTACTAACAACATTACACATTTGTTCACTAGGAGATGACATGTCTGCCCTTTGTTCAATCAAGAGCCGGGAGGAGGAACCTTTTATCTTTTTTGTATAAATGAGTCGATGTTCTGTAAATTGTCACACACTTGGGGTCATCACGTTGCATTCAGATGTGGCGTCCTAACGGTGTCTTTGGAAGCTTTTAAATAAATCCTTGCAAGGAACCTTGTTCATCAGATCTCGGATACAATCATTTTGAACACGCAAAGATTACACTTAAAATAGTAATCATACAATTCCTTCACCATACTTAAGTAACAACTACGGATGATATATTTGTCAAAATGCCAAATATCAGCACAGAGAATCGGTTATGCCGATAATCGGTCTACCCTTAGTGACTACCATGGCTCTGAATGAACTTAAAGTACGTACGTAAAGTTACGAGCTGAACACGATTTCCACCAGCCAATTTTTTTTCCCAGTGCCAATTTTCCCTTTCCCAGATTTTTTTTCTTTCTTAAGCTCTTAAACATAAAGTAACAACAGTATGTCTATGGCAGCATGTTATGTTGTATTAAATATAAATACATTGATTCTGAAACATGTAGTAAAGTTAATTTACTTAATCCCACATCTATACGGTCTGTGAAAGGCCTGCTCTTTTTTTCTGATGGCGTGAACGTTTCAAAACATCTCCAACTCAGCATACTTTTGTACACTCTCAATTAAGAGAGTATGGTGACATATCTTCAGTTTATAATTCTACACATTTAAAGACATGTTTAATGAAGTACTTACCCAGGTTTTCTTCTTGTAGTCTAACAAGAGACAACCTGGCACCCTTGAACAAAAAAATAACTGCGTTCAAAACGGTTCATTGGCCCCAGAATGAGCTCCTTACGCAGATGACATGACCACCCCGAAATATTTTCTCATAGGATCTGCACGATTTACGTAGGTGACCTTTGGGTTTCAAAACGGCGAATTTCGCCAAAAAGTCAGAGATTTTCATGCCTATGAGAGTCTGAGCAGAAGGCAGCACAAGACGTTCGAAGATGCAGCACACAATCAACTCTGTGAATCTGGAGGTGTTTTGCCATATTTGAATTGTAACCTTTGCACGATATTATTTTATGAGACAGAGAGGCAGAAGAATGGTCTTTTTTTCCCACTTTTAGCTAGTCCGTTAGCTTGATGCTTGCACACACGTCCTGTATTCAAGGTGTGTAGTGTGGTGCTCGCCCATATTTGTCTCTAGTGGTCATTCCTCGCTCGGGTTCACCGGCTTCTGGCGAGGAGCGGGTGGCAGAAATAGCCCCAAAAACGTGCAATACAGCCGACCAACTTTCGCCGAGCAGCGCGTCAGCTCGACGGGGAATGAGCGGTGGGCCGGTCCGGAAAAAAAGCGATGCTCGCGCCGCAGGTCCAGCGGCGGGAGTGGCTGGGCGCCGCACAACCGTTACCGTTAGTCCCGGTTCCATGCGATTCCAGGTTGTCGATGCCCAACTCTTTCGTTAGCGCCTTTACACACACACACACACGGTTGTTTTGATCACGTGGGCTCTGCAAGCTACATCCAGATGCTGCTGGTTAGAAGAGCAGGCGCTGTGTCTAGAATGGACTGCTTTTATATGAGTGCTAATATCAGAGATTTTGGATGTAGTATGATAATAATGTACGATAATTTTTTGGGCTGTCATCGGGCCGATTTCCGATATCAATATCGGATCGGGACACCCCTACTCCAGGCCACCTTCCACCCAACCTGATTTGGATGATTCTCAGGGGTGGGATTTTGGTACATCTGGGATCCGTCCCTTGAGAGGAGCGTTTTGTCATGATCCGTGTTTTTGTTTAGATGTGTATTTGGATTTGTTTCATGTTATATCTTGTGCTCTTGTGGTTCATGTGTTGCTATGTTTGTTAAGTCTATTGTTTGCCCCTCGTGTCTTCCTATCAGTTCCTTAAGCCACGTGTCTCATGTCCAGGTGTTTCTCAATGTCTCGTTAGTTTGGTTGTATTTAGTTCCCTCATTCCGTTCAGTCTTTGTTAGATGAATCGTTTGCTATATGTCTGTTCCAGTCAGTTGCCACGTCACCAAGTTCATTTCCGTTTTTTTTTCCCAGGAGAGCTCAGTATTGTTCATTCGATTTGACATCATCATTGCTCTCCTTTTTAAAAAAAACAAAAAAATTAAAAAAAAATTAATAAAAATGTTTTTTTTTTTTTTTTAATATATATACATATATATATATATATATATATATATTTTTTTTTTTTGTATGTGGGTGAGCATGTGCGTGCGTGCGTGCGTGCGTGTGTGTATTCATCAGTTCACCTAAAGCCCATCCTTCCATTTTCTTAGCCGCTTTTCCTCACAAGGGTCGCGGGGGGTGCTGGAGCCTATCCCAGCTGGCTTCGGGCAGTAGGCGGGGTACACCCTGAACTGGTTGCCAGCCAATCGCAGGGCACACAGAGACGAACAACCACACTCACAATCACACCTAGGGACAATTTTGGAGTGTTCAATTAACCTGCCATGCATGTCTTTGGAATGTGGGAGGAAACCGGAGTACCCGGTGAAAACCCACGCAAGCACGGGGAGAACATGCAAACTCCACCCAGGAAGGCCGAAGCCCGGACTCGATCTCACGTCCTCTGCACTGGGAGGCGGACGTGCTAACCAGTCAACCACCGTGCTAACCAGTCAACCACCGTGCTGCCCACCTAAAGCCCATTAAAAAAAAAAATCCCATACTAATAATATAATATAATAATAAATTGCCAAATGCAGAAACATCAATGCAAGTTATCACGATGTAGTGGCTCTCGCTAACAGGCAGAATTAAATAACCAGAATTAGGTTAAAATATTCTATATACGTAGACCATATTTCTATGAATTTTGATATTTGTTTTTTATTTGAGGCCGATATTTTTTCCATTAAAAAGTGATTTATGAGGAGGTTAGACCATTGGTCGATATTCAGAGTTTGTTTATTTTTCCAGTTAACAAGAATTGGTTTTTTTTGCGATAGTAAGGGCTACAAGTGTAGATTGAAATTGTTTATGTGGTAAGTCAGTTGTTGTTAGGTCACCTAGCAAACACAAGTTTGGAGATAAAGGTATCCTACAGTCCAAGATAGCGGAAAGTTTTTCTAAGACTTTAGTCCAGAAATACATAACCGGAGTGCATAACCATAAAGCATGAAAATAAGTGTCTGTAGTGTTTTGTAAACACTGGAGACAAATGTCGGAGTCGGAGAGTCCCATTTTCTTCATCATATATTGAGTAATGTATGTTCTATGGATAATTTTATATTGGATAAGTTGTAAATTTGTGTGTTTTGTCATTTTAAATGCATTTTCACAAAATTGAATCCAAAAGTCAGATTCCGGAGCTATAGACAAGTCTGTCTCCCATTTTAAGATGGGTAAAGACATTTTATCCGTATATGAAAGTAACTTATATATTTTTTTAGTTTTTTTGTTGTTGTCGGAGAAAGCTTGGTAATATCTTTAGCTAAAACCGGCGGTTGGAGCGTACCTTGAAGTGTTGGAATTTGTTTCTTTATCATATTTTTAACTTGCAGATAATGTAAAAAATTTCCGTTTGTTATTTTGTATTTTTGGAGCAAGGATGCATATGATATAAACATATCTGAGAAGAGATGGTGGAGATGTGTAATTCCTTTCTGCTCCCACACACCTAAATAAATCGATTGGTTGTTAATTCGAAAGTCGGGGTTATGCCATAGGGGAGAAAGCCCACAGGACTCCACTTGGGCTTTTGTAATTTCTAATGCCTTCCACCAAGCAGTCAGGGTGGCGGAAATCATTGGGTTTTTAAAACAATTATGTCGCTTAATTGATGTTGTAATAAAGAGTAAATCTAGAAGTCTGAGGTTATTACAATCCTTCTGTTCTAGTTCCAGCCAACAGTTAGTATCTCTGTTGGGTTGTGCCCATAGAACGATATATTGTAGCTGGTTGGCTATATAGTAGTACATACAATTTGGTGCCTCTAGACCACCTTTGGATTTACTTTTCTGAAGAGTAGATAGACTAATCTTTGCTTTTTTTTTGTTCCAGTAAAATTTTGTAACGGCTGAGTCCAACAACTGGAACCAGTAAGCCGTAGGTTTAAATGGAATCATTGAGAAAAAATTGTTTATTTTAGGTAAAACTTTCATTTTAATGGTGGCTATTCGTCCTATTAAAGAAATAGGAAGATTATTCCAGCGTTCCAAGTCACTATGAATGTTATCCAGAAGTGGAGAAAAGTTTAAATGAATTAAATCAGTTAATTTAGGTGAGGTTTTTATGCCTAAGTATTTTAAATTACCTATAGGAAATGAGTAGTGTGGGTCCTGGCTTGCAGGGTTCCATGAATTTTCTGTAATAGGTAGAAGTGTTGATTTTGTCCAGTTAATAGAATAATCTGATAACTGTGAGAATTTAGTTATTAAGTTAAATACTTCCCCTAACGAAATCGCCGGGTTTTCTAAATAAAGTAAAATATCATCGGCATATAGATTAATTTTATGTTCTGTTACCCCAGAGTGAATTCCTTGAATCCTTCTTTCCTGGCGTATGGCTAATGCAAGTGGCTCAATAAATATTGCAAATAATAAAGGGGATAGTGGGCATCCCTGTCTTGTGCCTCTCTGTAATATAAAGCTCTGAGATATAATCCCATTAGTAGTAACTGTAGCTTTGGGAGAATCATATAATACTGACACTCAGTGGATAAATGATTTCCCAAAGCCAAATTTATTTGAGGAAGGACCAGTTAACTTTGTCGAAAGATTTTTCTGCATCCAACGATATAATAACTGCCTTCTTATCATGCCGCTGTGACATGCTAATAAGGTTAAAGAGCCTCCTAATATTATTAGTAGAGTGACTATCTTTAATAAAGCCTGTTTGGTCGCTATGAATAATTGTCGAGATTACTGTTTCTAGTCTAGATGTGAAAGCCTTAGTAATAATTTTAATATCAGTGTTAATTAGTGAAATCGGACGGTAACTTGATGGAAGGGTGGGGTCTTCTTCTGGCTTTAATAAAAGTTTAATTGCTGCTGTATTCATGTGTGGGCGTATGTAACCCTTAGTTTTAATTTCTGTTACTACTCTTAAGAATAGTGGAGCAAGCATTAACCAGAAGTGCTTAAAAAATATAGCCGGATAACCATCCGGGCCAGGTGCTTTGCCATTAGGCATACTATCTAGAGCACTGTTCAACTCGTTTATAGTAAGTGGCGCATCTAACATGTCTTTATATTCAGTAGTTAACTGAGGTATATTTAACTCTTTCACTGCCATTGACGTTTATAGACGTCAAGTAAAAACCTACGGAGCACTGCCAATGACGACATTTTTTAATTTTTTTATTTTTTTTTAAACGGGTGCGGGCAAGGCCTCCGGAGCTGTGGTGAAAGTTTCCAGCCGGTCTGTTGTGCCTAATGACTATTTTTGGCCCCTAGAGGGCAGCGATGACTCTCTTTTGACAAGATCGGGTGGGCGTCAGTAGACCTTGAAAGATCACTCAAAATGCTTAAATCGGCTGGCAGTGGGGACAACCCGTTTCTGAAAACATCTGGCAGTGAAAGAGTTAAGCTACTGAGGAATGCCTCAATATGCTCAGGGTTAGGCTTGTTAGTTTCTAAGTATAGGTTTTGATAATAGTAATAAAAAATGTGATTAATTTCTTCTGGTGTTTGTGTGCATTCACCAGTTGTCCCTTTAATAGCCGTTATAAGAGACTTTTCCCGATTGCATTGAAGTTGGTTTGCAAGAAATTTACCTGATTTATTATTATATTCAAAGTTGTTATATCTCAATTGTTGTATTATAAATTCTGTCTTTTTAGTTAGCATATCGTCTAACTGTATTTTTGTATTTTGTAAGTCAGTCCATATTTGGTTATTTGGGTTTATTGCGTACTCATCCGTCAGTTTTTTTGTAGGTGGGTTTCTTGTAGGAGGCAAATATCTTCTTTTAATTTTAAGAGATGGTCTAAAGTTTTTATTCTTTTTGCTTCTGAGCGAGCGCCACAAATATTCCAGGAAACCAGAACTAATTTATGCATACAAACAATATAGACTCAGTCCTGTTTATATATCTGCATAGGCCATTTGTCAATATTAGTATGTTATAGGATAGAATCAAAGTGGCTAGGTGGTTTATGTAATTTGTGTAAAATATGAGGTGACGAGTAAGTAAATATAACAGTGAAAAAACAGGTAGGAAGGTAAAAGTAAAGGAAGTTAACGGGGGATTAAACATAAAAATACACCAATAACTGGTAACCTAAGCGAGATTTTTTGTTTAAATATACTTTAGATATAGTTATGTATTTAATAATATATTTATAATATCGCCTAAACATAATGAGTATTCATATTTAAGGTTTTATAACTACATATACAGTATATGTATACATCTAATAATCAAACAAAGTTTAGTTCCACCAATGCCATTTAGAACAGCCAGGCAGTGGAGTTGGGGTTCCGGAATAGTTGGCCATCGATGTATAGTTTATCGACGACCATCGCAGTCCGTTTACCCTCCTGCCTATTTTGTTTCATTATAGGAAACAGTACCTTTCGCCGCTCATTAATCTCTCTCGGGAATTGGTCGTTCATTCCAAATGAGGTCCCTTTAAGCTCCCGTCCTTTACTTTTAACAAATTCTTTCTGTTTAAAATGCTCAAACTTGGCGATAATAGGACGGGGTCTGTTGCCCCTAGGGGCTCCAAGCCGATGTACCCGGTGAAAAGAGATGTTATTTACCGACTCCTGAGGAATTTTTAACGACGTCGTCATAATTTTTTTTATCTCAACCTCTGGATTGTCAGAGGTATTCTCGGATATTCCTGAGAATATTAAATTCTCCCGCATGCTACGGGATTGAATATCCAGAACAGTTTCTTTTAGCGTTTTATTTTCCTTTTTAACGGTTTCTAACTCGGCTGAAACAGTCAGGAGTGTAGAGTGCAACTCGGCATTGTCTCGTTGGAGATCACTTACTTGTTGGCTGAAGAATTCCATACTTACCTTTAATTCTTTGACGTCCTCGCTGATTAGGGAGAGGACCTCTAATTTTTTATTTATGGACTCCAGCATACTGACCGAAACCTCCGTAGTGGCTAGGTTCTCCGTGTCAGTCGCTGAATCATTTTTCCTCTTTTTCGAAGGTTTTCTCGACAGTTTCTCGACGGAAGGATTCTCCATCGCGCAGCTGTAAAAATATGCGTCGATGAAGCGTTCGAGGTCCTCCACGTTGGGTGGTATTCCAAATCTGTCGGATGAAAAAGAGAGGGGAAAAAAAGAAAGGCAAGATATATGATGGTTAAATTTGGATTAGTTTAGTATAATAGAGCTAATTCTATTTTAGCAGCAGGGCACCGCCATGTTGGGGTTTCCCGGTCTCGCTGTAGGTCTCGCGATAGTCACAGCATCTCGCGCATGCGTCCAAGCTTCAGTCATGCGTCCAAGCTTCAAGTTCATTTCCTGACAATATATGTACTTACTGAGAACAAGCACAGGGTTTAAGTGTTTGCACATGAAAGCAGCTACCTTAATGACTGTGAGACCCAACAGGACAAACATCTTTTACTATGTCATGTTCCAGCCAACAACCTCAGCTGCTGACACTGGATTAGGGCTTTGTTTAAAAAGCAAAAACTATCAATTGTAAATCCATAAAAGCAGTAGAGAGAGTTTTCTGCCACTAGTTGAACTTGGTGAAGTGATTAAAGATCAAAAGGCCTAAAACCTTCTCATTGGAATGCTCCACAGCAAGACATTTCAGCGTTACAAGGACATGGTGCTACAATCTCTCATTGGGGAGTGAACTGCATAGCTGTATTTGCCAGATAAGCCTTAGGGATGGGCTTAAATGTCTCTCCTGTGTCTCATGTTGTAATGCATGGCTCTCCAGAAGACGTTAAGACTATTGAGCACGTTGGCTCAGCTGGGAGGCAGGGGTTACAATAATCTCATGCAATTTTATGTTATCAAACAGTTAACAAAAGAAAATGTTAGTGTGAAAGAAGTGGTTGCTCAAGGCTCAATCGGTTGCTTTCGACATGCTCTGAATGCCCATTTTGAAGATGCTACAACTAGTGTAGAGAATGGTCATTTGTGTCTGCGCATTATCCCAGTCAATTACAATTACGAACATTCGGGCATTTCTGATATTTCTGCAATACAATGCAATGCAAATGCTTCCTTTACACAGAGAAAACAAACGGCGTATTGTATTGCTTTTGCTTATGACTATAGCATACAAACAGGACAGATTGTTATAGTATTCAAACAACATCACATTTTGAAATCAAAACAATCCTCACAAATTGAATTGGAACGATTCAAAGTCCAACACTTTTCAATGAGCGGACCACCGTTTTGACTTGTGACGTAAGCTCAGAATTGTCAGTGGCGGAATGTGAGAATGTGTGAAAGACAGTTGCTTCAAGATCTACTAGAGGAGTACATGGCAAATCTAGTCCCACAAATCAGTTTTTCACAACCAAGTCGGTGTGTACAGGACTCAGCATTCATCTTATTGCTGCTTGTTGTGGAGCATTTTGCACACAATTAAATTTTTATTTGAAGTACTTGGTACATAAATGTCCGGTATTTAGATTAGAGCATGCCAGAGGAATTTTGGTTGGTGAGGTCTTTGGAGACATTGACTATGATATACAAGTTCATATGAAGAGGATTTGCCTGATCAAGATCTTTACTTTTTTGTGGGTTATTTTTTGGTGATGAATGACGTATAATGATGACTGTGATATTCCAACGTCACACAGTAGCCAAAACTCAGATACATTGTATCACTAAGGTAGGTAATAGTGTCTGTCAACTTTATGCAAAGTAACAAAAAATTGTGTGAATAAAGAAACAAGTTTTCATTAACTGTTTTTCTTTAACTCTCTCAATACATCATAAGCATCATACTTGCCACGTACACATGACCTATAAATACGTCATAAGTGTTTTTTTATGCAATAGTGTCCAGGAGGGTCTGGTGCAGCTTCTGATTGAAGGATTAGGCTTGACTGCAATATTATTTAAAAGAAAGAGCCAGCAGGTGGCAGCAAGTATAAGATCAGCCAGTATCACGCAAAGATCTTGTTGTAGAGGAAGAGAAGCTGGAAGTGTATATTGGGACTGGGAGTGTCATCTGTCACTACTAGCGTGTTGTAGAGCAGCGGGGAACAGCGGAAAATAAGCTATTGGCAAAACTAAACAGTTAACCCTGCAGGATTGCTTTTTGGCTTAAAAAAAGCATCCTCATCGGCTCATCAAAGCATAACGGCGGCGATCGAGTTGCTGCACGTCAAGGAATGACGCTTCGTTCGTCGAGCAAATACAACAAGCGACCGTCGAGCGATGATCCGCTGGGTTAACGGCTCGTTTTGCCGGTCACATCGACCCCTGGACTGCTGTGGCAGAGCTGCAGTTAGACCAGTCAATTGTTTGTTTTACAAGCAGCTAATTTTCTACGTTTTTTGTCTCAGGAATTGGAATTTCGACAAAACTTGGCACTGATAACTAAAGAATGGAAAAAGATAGAAATACACAAATAGAGTCTAATCTTTATTTTGGTATGTTCCATGTTTATATAGCAATAGAACACAATATTCTCTGGGCCTTGCAAGATCAGTCAAAAGGGTAATGAAAGGGGTTGCTCCAATTAAAATGGCTGGTATTCAATGAGTTAACTATTTAGTATATAAATGTGTATCAAAATGAACATTTTTCATTTGCATGCATTAATCTCTAATATTTCTGGAAAATAGTATTTACATAAATTAATCACTCGCACTCCTCCACTCTGGTAGTTTGGACCTCATCCAGCCCCACTAATCGCTGTGCTTGACCTTTGAAAATGCGTCCCTTATGAATTTGGGGAATGGACTCTCTGCCAAGGATGACCTTAAATAAAATACCCTTGCCTCTTTAAAGGGGTACTCTTCACAAAATCAACTTTTTGTTGCTGATAAACTGTACCTGAGTCTAATAATGCTGTCTACACGTACTGGTCATTATTTTCACATTTTAGTGCATGTTTGTTGAAAGCTTGAATTTGGAGCAAAAACCGTCTGTGTGGCATAAATTTCAGGTTAAACACTGAGATAAACACAATTTGGCTGTGTAGTCGCTCTGCCAGCCGCCAGCTCAGTCTTGCACATGCCTCCTTAGCAAGTGGAATTGGAATTGTACTAATAATCTTTAAATCTGTTGAACACATTTTTCTTGGTTGACAATTGGCTTGATTAAAAAAAAATCTACGTTTTTAAGACACCCTTTATCCGTATATTTACATTGCAAACCCTAAAAAATAAATAAATACAGACGCTCCCCTACTTACGAACATTCGAGTTACGAACAACGGTACATACGAACATGTCTGCGCGCATGCGCACATGTCAAAAGATGTTCGGAAAGAGATGCTGTAAGTTAGATTTTGTATTGCGCGCCTTTTTCCGAGTACTGTAGTGCTTCTTTCCGCCGCTAATACCGACGCTTGGCGCTGTGAGAGCTCACCCAGGCTCAGCAACGTGTCGAGGAGGAGGAGGAAGAAACGCCTGTCCCCATGAAGAAGCCATCGCACTCTTCGAGCAGCAAGACCCAAATATTGAATGTTGCACAAAGGTTGCAAATAAATTGAATGATGCCATACAGTGCTACCGCATCATTTATGATGAAAAAAGAAGAAAACTGTGCAATCGTCGTTAGATCGCTTCTTTCGGCCAGTTTCTAGTAAATCCTCCAAGGAAGATACTCATCAACCCTCATCTTCTTCTCCTCGACCCTCAACTTCTTCCTACATTGAAGTTACGGAGGAGGAAGTAACTTTTGAAGCCCATTCCAGCGACGACGAAGAACCTCTCATGATATAAAATCCTCCTCTTCCTCCTCCTCCTCTCCTTAAGCATCGAGTACATCTTCCAAAAGTAAGTTAAACTTCATTTTATTTATCTTATTATGTACATGTACATACTGTGTGTGTCTCTCGCTCTCTCTCTCTAACATACGTAGTACAGTACTGTACGTATTCTCTTTAAACATAAATTATAATACAAAATATAGCACTGAAGCAACTTACGAACAAATTCACCTTACGAACGATCGCTCGGAACGTAACTCGTTCGTAAGTTGGGGAGCGTCTGTAAATGAATACATTTAGATATGTATGAAAATAAATTATGTTTACATATTCCTAATTCATGGTGAAAATAGATATACTGTACTGTATTTTACATTCTGGCAAGTAACTGCAACTGTAGGGTAGCCTGGAAACCAGACTCATCCGCTGTCTGGTCACTGTCGGCATCACGCACAATTCTGAGGCGGGGCAAACCTTACCAAACAGTGAAAAGATCCAATCAGCGAAGCACGGATGTGATGTCATAAAGTTGAGCAGTATATACACGAAAGAACATGTGAAATATATAACATTTATATGTAAGTCTGTGAGTAAACAGTAGTGGTGGGTGGATACGGAGTCAATTCAACATGGCTACTCAAAGAGAGACAGTAGTGAATTACTTATGTCGTTACGTTAAAAACATGATGATTCATATGATGATAGGCGCCGAAGAGTGACATTGCTCAGAAAGAATACGTCACAGCAAATAAACAAATTTGATTGCACGGTTAATTTTGAACCAGGCTGAAATCGCTTTTAACGGCTGAGTGACTAGACCAACTTTCTTTTGTTCAAGAAAGTGTGTGTCGCTTGCCAGGCTACCTGTAGGGCAGAGCTCACAAAAAAAAAAGGAAATCTCCCAATGCAACAGCTAAAATCCCATGTTACATTTGAGTTGATAGCATATGCTGTTAAGTGATTTAATTAAAGTCTGAAAATTCAGCTCCCTGATCCTGACCTGCATCCAATCCTGGCAATCCTTTCCCGTATTTTCATTAATCTTTGAGAGATGTGCTTTAACGGCAATCACCCACCTTCTTGTTTGATCTTTTCAAACACAATTCATTCACTCCCAGCCATTTTCACTGAAGCTGTGTCGGGGTGGGGTGCCATCGGTTGGGGCAGACCGCAGTATTAAGCAGTGCTGCGGTCCCCCATCCATGTCCCTGCCGCGCCCGGAGGTTGTCCCTTGGCGCTGCCGTGGCCTGGGGGGCCCTGGGGGGTTGTGCTTGCTCTGTACTGGCCGTGGTCGACGGCTCCCCTCTTTGATGGGTTTTCATGCATGCTACATCCACCACACCAGCATCTATCGAAATTCAAACACAATCTGCTTCTTCCTCTGTTCATTGAATCGGTGGAAGATGATGTCTGTGGATCTCACTCTGCTTCATCTATCCTTCCTTCCTTTCCTCAGTCTCTCCTTTGGTCTCTTGAGGTCTCCCTAATTTGTAACAAAAAACAAACAAACGTATAAATGTGTTTTGGGAAGTGCAGGACAACGTATTAAAAAACACATTTATATGTTTTGAGGTTTGAATGAGTTAATAGTGACATGGTTATTTACTTTGTGCACTATAGTTATTCATCAGCCATTCTGCTAAAATGCCACTAGCAATTTTGTTTTTCTTTTGTTTGTAGCAGCACCTTTCTTTTGTCACTACGTAAGCAGGGCATGAAGGTTTCCAATGTGTACCAACTGTAATTGATCTTCTCAATCCAGCAACAGCAACAAATGTACAACGCTATTGCGGTTAAAGAAAAAAAGCTTTTACTTTAATTCTGCTTGAGTACTTGCCTTCACAAAAAAGGGTGATAAACGAAACATGGTGCAAAATATACGGTCAGAAAAACTCCTACTTGTTTTCCTTAGTATCTTTACATCAACACCACACTTTATGGCAGCTCCCTTTAACAGCCTACAAGCAGGATGAACTAATGGAACACAAATTCTCAAATATTCTTAAGAAATTTACATTAAACAAAATCACAACAAAAATAAAGTGCCAAATATAGGTCGTAGTAGTTGTAAGTAGTTTTTAACTGGTAAAAAAATAAATATTCAAATGGGAACACAAATAGGTACATATTCACATTTGAACAAATCTATATTTACTTTTTTATTATGTGGCTCTAACACTGCTCATCTAGCATTGAGAAACATGAATGTTTACGCGTCCTTGGGTCCCTTGAAAGGCTCTATACTGCACAAATCAAATACTGAATTACATGTATCGCTTTCTTACTGTAATGAATTAAATAATTATAAATGAAAGACACCAAAATAATCTTATTTTCCTTATGGTTGCACATCGTCTCCTACATATTATAGGTCATGCCAATAATTGACACAATGTGCTCTAATGAAAAATGAGTAGTATTGTTACACCTCAGAGTGGAAATGATCATTAATCATTAAACAAATACTGGTAGACAACAATACGTCTCACAAAATTTAGACTGCTCAGACATTAATACGATTCCCTTACAATCAACCAGGAACCAGGAGAGAAAGAAAATAAAAGAACCAAAGTTAGATATGGATTGAGAAAGACAAGCAGTGTATGCAAGTGGAGGAGGAAGCCTGCAAGAGTTGAACATGTACAGTACAATAGATGTACAGTAAATTAGATAAAGGAGATACAAAGAGAAAGTGATGGGTAGCCGGCAGGATAGAAGTCATCAAACATAATTAGATTTGAACTACCTGGAGAGCGAGCCATGTTAAAGGCAGACAGGCTAGAAACAATGGCGCTAACAAGTCTTGTCATATTTAGGGGATCAAACGTGAAAGTGTCTCTGCTCTGCTCTCATCACTTCGAATATACTGTTCTACATTATTTGCATATCTTTCCTTCAGTCATATTTTTTTTTCCATTTTTAGTCAGTAATTCCTTCATACAAAAGTTTATATTGAATGCAAACAGTCATGTCTGAATATTATTGCCAAACCTACACCGCTAGAAATTAGTATCTAAAAAACATACAAAATAAAACAGTAATCTGGCAGTTGTGCTTGTCATTATAATTGTGTAAAAATAATTATTTCCCTGTCACAATTTTTTTTTTATTGCAAATGAAAAATACAACTGTAAACTCATTTGCTCACAAAAATCTATAAATACATTCGATTTTAAATATCGCCATGCTCCTAAAGACGTATTTATACGTATTTCATGTGTGTTTTTTTTATGCTAGAGCATACAGAAGGTTTTGATGCAGCCTCAGAACTGAAGAGTGTTAGGGTTTGAAGGCGTGGGATGAGAACCCGAGTGCAGACACGGGAGGCAAACAGAGTCACTTGAGAGTCTTTTAATTAGTGGACTGATGTGAGCGGAGAACCAAGGGGGGATTGAGTCCGGGTAGGGAGCAGGCGATCCACAGGCATGTTAGCTTCGGCAGGCTGGTAAAGGTACGGCTTCGACAGGTGCAGGAAATCTAGGCAAAGTGTGCCGATTAGAATAAAGTTCTACTCAAAGGCATGCATAAAGCTGGATGCAACTGACGGTGTGACAGTTAGAGTTGATCTGGCGCTGAAGTGAAGTCCAGGGCTGGCTTTTGTAGGTTGCTGATTGTAATTACGTGCACCTGGCTTTTGCACCAGCTGTGTCTCCTTCACCTCGCCCAGCAGTGTGATTCTCTCATGCACATATACAGGTAACAAAATGGGCAGGGCTCATGGGGAGGAAGCAGGGGCCCTGACAGTACCCCGCTTCCTAGGGTCGGCGCTCGACGACGGACCCAGCTGCGCTCCTCCGGGCAGTAACCAGCCCAGTCCACCAGATACTGGAGGCCACGGTTCCTGCAGCAAACATCCACTAGGCGGCTCACGGTGTAAGCAGGGTACCCATCCACCATCCGCGGCGGGGGAGGCGCAGGCAAGGCAGGGACAACGGGCTGGTAGAGTACACCTTGATCTGCAAAACATTGAATATTGGATGGACACGCAGAGTGGCGGGCAACTTGAGGCGAATGGCGCACGGATTAATTATGTGCTTGATCTCATATGGGCCGATGAAGCGGGGAGACAGCTTCTTGGACTCAACCTTCAATGGGTGTTTCTTAGTGCTCAGCCAATGGTGACTTTAGTGAAAATGGCTGGGAGTGAATGAGTTAACCAGGGGCCATCAAACGTTTCGGGAAAATCCTGTTGAACGTCTGTGTTTGTCTTAAAAGTGTCACGTAGTGCAGTAATACTGATTAGCAACAAATGTGCAAATGATGCAAAGTGACGGATCTACATCGATGAGCAAAATAGCAATGGCAAGATATGCAAAATTGGCACTATGAAATTATAAATCAGCTGTTGAAAAAGTTAATGGCAAGAGGAGAGAAGCTTCTGGAATGTCTGGTGGTTTTAGTGTGCTTTGTTTGATAGCACATACCTAGGTGTGGAAAAGCTGGTGTTCAGGGTGATAATTTTGCTTGCCCTTGTCTTACCAATGATTCGCTTATCATTCCTACCTGTAAGTCCAAACTCTGCATGAGCACAAAACAGATTTAACCACTGCTATATAGAACCGCATTAACAGCTCCTATGATAAGCTTGCATGCTTCTTCAGAAGCTACGGATGTACGTCCTCTTATGGGCCTTTTTGAGGATGGAGTTAATCTTGGACTCACCCTTCAGTTATTAAAATACACCTTTCTCGATGCATGCTGTCAGCTCTTTGTTTTCGGGTATGGTGGTCCTCATTCTCCTCTTGATAGTACTGTATTACAAGAGGAAAACGAGGGCCCCAATACAGTATTATCAAATGGAAAATGAGGGCCACCAGACCCAAAAACAAAGAGCTGACAGCAAGCATCAAGAAAACCTGGGCTCTAGGCATTTCTGGCACATAGTTGTAGAAACAGCGCACTGCACATATCAAAAGGGGCTCACTACTTTGTGTCGTATACTGTATGGCTGAGAAGTCATTGTAATTACTGTTATGGTTTCATGAAGTAAAATGCCAAAAATATTAAAAATACAAGGAGAAACATATCCAAGTAAAATACAGCGTGTATAATTGTGTTATATGTATAATTGTGATGAAATTATGGTCCACCATCCGGCGTCTCAGGAGGGGAAAGCAGTGCACCATTAACACTGTGCATAGTGGAGATGGGGTGCTGCTGACCTCTACTCGGGACGTCGTGAATCGGTGGGGAGAATACTACGAAGACCTCCTCAATTCCACCGGCACGTCTTCCTTTGAGGAAGCAGGGTCTGGGGACTCTGAGGTGGGCTCCCCTATCTCTGGGGTCGAAGTCACTGAGGTGGTTGGAAAGCTCCTCGGTGGCAGGGCCCCAGGGGTGGATGAGATCCGCCCGGAGTTCCTATGGGCTCTGGATGTTGTGGGGCTTTCGTGGTTGATACGCCTCTACAACATCGCAAGGACATCCGGGACAGTGCCTCTGGATTGGCAGACCGGGGTGGTAGTCACCCTTTTTAAGAAGGGGGACCGGAGGGTGTGTTCCAACTATAAAGGGATCACACTCCTCAGCCTCCCTGGTAAGGTCTATTTAGGGGTGCTGGAGAGGAGGGTCCGTCGGGAAGTCGAATCTCGGATTCAGGCGGAGCAGTGTGGTTTTCGTCCCGGCCATGGAACAGTGGACCAGCTCTACACCCTCAGCAGGGTCCTCGAGGGTGCATGGGAGTTCGCCCAACCAGTTCACGTGTGCTTTGTGGACTTGGAGAAGGCGTTTGACCGTGTCCCTCAGGTGTTTCGGGAGTACGGGGTACAGAGCCCCCTGATACCGGCTGTTCGGTCCCTGTACGACCGATGTCAGAGTTTGGTCCGTATTGCCGGCAGTAAGTCAAATTTGTTTCCAGTGAGGGTTGGACTCCGCTAAGGTTGCCCTTTTTCACCGATTCTGTTCATAACTTTTAAGGACAGAATTTCTAGGCGCACCAGAGGCGTGGAGGGGCTCCGGTTTGGTGGCCTCAACATTGCATCTCTGCTTTTTGCAGATGATGTGGTGCTGTTGATTTCTTCAGGCCGTGATCTCGAACTCTCACTGGAGCGGTTCACGGCCGAGTGTGAAGCGGTTGAGATGAAAATCAGCACCTCCAAATTCCGAGACAATGGTCCTCAGTCGGAAAAGGGTGGAGTGCCCTCTCCGGGACGGGGATGAGATCCTGCCCCAAGTGGAGGAGTTCAAGTATCTTGGGGTCTTGTTCACGAGTGAGGGTAGGTTGAAGCGGGAGATCGACAGGCAGGATCGGTGCAGCGTCTGCAGTGATGCGGACTCTATTGGTCCGTTGTGGTAAAGAAGGAGCTGAGCCGAAAGACAAAGCTCTCGATGTACCGGTCGATCTACATTCCTGCCCTCACCTATGGTCACGAGCTGTGGGTCGTGACCGAAAGAACAAGATCCCGGATAAAAGCGGCCGAAATAATTTCCTCCGCAGGGTATCTGGACTCTCCCTTAGAGATAGGGTGAAAAGCTCGGTCATCCGGGAGGGACTCAGTGTCGAGCCGCTACTCCTCCGCATTGAGAGGAACCAGTTGAGGTGGCTCGGGCATCTGGTTCGGATGCCTCCTGGACGCCTCCCTGGAGAGGTGTTCCGGGCATGTCCCACCGGCGAGAGGCTCCGGGGACGACCCAGGACACGCTGGAGAGACTATGTCTCTCGGCTGGCCTGGGAACGCCTGCTAAAGCTGTTGCCCCCGCGACCCGACCCCGGATAAGCGGTAGATGATGGATGGATGGCTGGATGGATGCCTTGATGTCATTCTATCATACAGAGCAATTGCATTAAAAACAACCATGTTAACTTAATAAAATAGATAAATAGATAAAGATGGATTTAAAAAAAAGTATTTACACGTTAGAAGAAAATCTTAAAATGGATACATTTGTGCAATTATTTTACCATTTATTTATTCTACTGTTAATTTGAATTTGAGTCACACCTAGTATTAAAAATGGCAAGTTCCTGGCTGCTGCCTCAGTATACTTCTGAGTTTAAAATAAATACATACAGTGCTCTAGAATAACTTTTTTTTTTAATGAACAGCACATTTGCCCCTAACGTATGAAGCAGAACAATTAGGAACAAACACTGTAAATCAACCTGCAAGTAAATATTCACATTTCCTCTTATTTATTCACTGTACTACTGATAGTAAGCAGGAGGAGGATACAACTCAAACTTCCCTAAACCAAGTCATTGCCGCTTCCTCACAAAGGGATTTGGACTCATTATCAGGATTTATCTCCTCTGGTACACTAGGCTTTTTGGGGAGAAAGCAAGCACTGGTAAGCTCTCTTTTGCTATTTTGTTCATCGTTTACAGCTCGCCAAAAACAAAACAAAACACGCATTTGCGTGAGTGGATGATAAACTTGCACTCTCTCAAATTTGAGGGGCAGTCTGGAGCCCTGTAAACAAATAAATAACTCTGATGTCTTCTATCCTTTAAGGTCTGTATTTTCCTTTCCCAGCAGCCCAAAAGTTGAAATTGTAGTCAAACTGTATGAAAATAAGTGATTTTACAATAATGTATTGTATTGTACTGGGCATGTTTAGTTACTAAAAAAAAAGTACTTTTAAAAAAAAAAAAGTTTTTACTTTATTGGGCTTTTAGGCCATGACAAAACATGTTTTGATGTAACTGACAACTACTGTCTCTAATAAACGAGCCCTTCCGCTTATTAATTTATTAAATCAAGATTCCACTGTACACTGCATCAGATTACCAATATAAGCTTGAATTTTACTCAGGATCAAAAAGGAAATAGGTAGCATCGAACATCACTACTAGGTTAAGTATGGAACGTTGATATTCACCAAGTCAAAAAATATATAAAAATACACACAAATGTTTGGTGTATAACTTACAGACGTGGCTTTTAAGGCCATTCCCCTAAATTGAACAAACTCTTATCTACTTTCATTTGTAGTGGGGGAGGTAAATCATCTTGTTAAAAAGAAATATCCAAAATAGTTATGTGATTGGGTATTTGTTTTGAAAGACCCAATAACCTCAGCAGATTCGATGTTAGCACTCAGCTAAAAAAAAAAACATACTGACTCTTATTGTGCTGGTGGGCATACTCGTGTTTGAGTCAGAATGGATGATGCATACACGCAGTTCAAAGCTGTGAATATCTAGATTCAGCAGAATGATCTTTTCAATCCTCTTTGCCTTTCCTTTGTCAGTAGGAAAACCATTATTGAAATACATAACGAATAATAACATTTTCTCATGCAAATGGTGATAGATTGATTGTGATTTCAATGATTAAATTATCTCAACACATTTACCTTTTCATCTGTTTGTAACTACTATGTTACGCAAAATGTTTCTTCTTGCATGCAGCCTGCCTAAAATTCTTCATGTCTGCAGCTATGGTTTTCACAGCTATGAACAGCCTGTTAAAGCCCCAACCTCCATTAAGTTACGGAGAAAGGGGCCAATGGCTATGTCATAAAAAGCAAGAGCTGTAACCAAGCCTCAACACAAAGCAAAGATAATTTGGTGGAAGAACATTGATTGCCACAAGGTAAACAGAGCTGAAGTGTTAGCACAGATTACCGTTTGTTAACGAACAGTGTTACCGGCAATAGCTTCGGATAATAATGGTATTATAGTGTTCAGTTGTGCCACACTGCACCACTAACTGACACAAGTACTTCAGTGACTTGACGATGAAATGGTGCTTCCATCAGTGAAAATGCAATGCATATAAATCATGGGCCCATGAAGATAGCGTCGTGAAATCCTCTTCTCCCGAAATACAGTATTTGGAGAGTAGAGAAAACTAGTGTCACCTGGCGGTGCAATTGTACACTATTAAGAATCCTTACAAGACAGTACAGAATTTGTAGGGTGGCTGGAACAGCTAACGTTCAGCGTAATGGTAAAGCACGCAGCTTTCATTGTGGTGCAGTTTACGAGTCGTTTTAAGTTTTAAGTCGTTTTTGTCACATTAAGTTGATTTCCTTTTTTTTTAATGTACTTTTAACAATGTATTTGTATGGTGTGTTTGTCTTCCACGGAAATTTACTACAATAGAAAAACCTCACTCGGAAGGAAAACATAATAATACTGCATACCAATTCACTTTGTGACCATGTGAAAGGGTGAGAAAAAAAAGTACACAACAAGACTAAATTATGCTGATATACTTTGTCGACAAAATTTATGGTAAAACTTCAATACTTAAGGCAAATTATCCGTGCATCATACATTGTGTGGTTAAGATACAGCTGCCTACACAGACAGATTCAATTTAACATCTATCACAGGACATATTTCACTCCATATAGGTTGAGTAAAATGAGAAATGATATGTATGATTAATGTCAGAGGTGTACTATGTTTAAGGGAACTGTATAATAAAATACTTTCTGACTGCAGAATTATTGCTTTGTTCCGTCCTACTGCAAAAATATGTTGTCTTGTTGCAAACAAATGTGGTTACCTACTAGCTTGTGAACATATTGAGGAATTTAGGAACTAACCAGCAAGTTATTTCCCACAGGAGTTGACCAGCAGCAGAATTAATGGGTAGCACAGCCTGGACTTTTCAGGTGGACAAAATAATTCTACCTCCTGGATATGGATAAAATATGTGCTCAAGTAGATTTAGATGGAATGTCCACACATTATGCCCACTACTGGATACTGTTAGTGCATGTGGAAATGTTTTTTTTTAAAACAATGCTATATAACACAGTTGAGCATGCAGGGTGCATGCCAGACAGACTGCCAATAATGTGCAACAAGTTTGCTCTATATTATTTATTTGGTTGTTACTAACATAACTATGAGATTAATTTATCAAAGATCATTTCCATTATAATACGTTTTGTAGATACTTCATTTGGACGTACCCCGCAATTGTTATTTTCGTCGCAACGCATTCAGTACGTAGTGGCGTAGAATGGCAGCTAGCTCCCTGCCAAGCAATGTGAAATGTCTATAGAGAAAGCAAGGTAAGCCTCTGTAGTGTTCCTAAGGGGACGATCAAAACACTTGAATGCATCTGGTAAATGAGGAAAGCACGACGTGTGGGAGGGTGACTCTCCCGATCGCATATCGTTTCTTTATGAACGTTATGAGGGTTAACTTGCTTTCTTTACAGGCGTTTCCATGTGATTTGGTGCCCTAGGCGAAAGTGTAGATTATAGCCCCCCCAGACAACTACAAGTAATACAAATAAATAGCATAAGTACAGTGCAATACAACTGTTTAGTGCAATTTGTGCTGCCATTATTAACTACAAAATGTTTTCAAACTATATACAATATATTTGTGTAAGATGCATATAAAAAGTAATAAAAAAATAATGAGGCCCATTTTGTTAACAATTGACGGTAAACTTCGAAAAATTTATGAAAAATTATGCTATTTTGATGTTTTTATAGACAATTCTGATTGACTGACATACATGCCTCTACCCTTGGCCCATTTTTCCTCCTCCTTTCCCCGCTTTCTTAATGCAGTACCTGAGGGTTTGGACCTTTTTATTGTAAAGGTTTTTGATGTATAGACAACAACATAAGCGAGCCATACATCTATCAATAGCACTAACACTCTGAGATGATGTGCGACCCCTCCCCCTACCTTTAACTGTAAACAACAGCAGCAGGTCAGATTCAGGGTGCCAGGTCATGATCTCATATTTATTTGGACTAGAAGTCATAAAAAAACAATTATTATTCAAAATATATATGCGGTATAATATAACATATACAAATAATGTAATGTAATAATGTAAAATAAATAAAATATATATGCTCTATAACATTTTGTAGCATCCTCGGTTGAAATAAAGGTGGTATCTCCAACTGATGGTTCACAACTTTTATTAAACCTTCCTTTGTGTCAACACACTGTAAGAGCTACAATACAAATAAACAAAAATTGCCATTAATAACGGTATGTTTTGTGTATCCTTTTACCGTATTTAAGCCATATAATAGGGTGACAAGAAAAGAGGTCAGTTGCCCCGGCCTTGAAATTGTGGTGCCAGTTGCAGTTACACAGTGTACTTCACCTCCTATTAGTCACCTAATGCCAACCGGACATTTTCATGAATTTATAAAACCCCTGGACGCCCCAATCTTTCCAAAAGAGGACAAATTTGGTCACCATACTAGTTACTTTAAATTATTACCTTTTATAGCCTTGACAATCTATACAATTACAATTTATAGTGTAAATAAACATTTTAACCTTCCCTGTTGCCATTATAAATATCTTAAAACAAAAATAAACCATACAGAAATACAGATTCTTAGTCAATAAAACAGAATCTTGAGCAATAGCATTGCTAAATATTTTATGGTAAAACTTCAATACTTAGCACACTCCAGTGAACGGAAACGGTAACATTTTACTATGCAGTAAATTACACAATGAACATGAATGAACATTAGTTAAACAATGAAACATTGCTCCAATACGAACCTTGTTCCCTTTTCAGCCAGGTGCTAAAGAATCGTTCACTGAATTAGTAGTAAACTTCAGTTTTCTCTGATTTCCTGTGTCGCGCACACGTCTTCTCTGCACTTGGAAGACGGCGCTACTAACGGCAGTACGTTGGTTACTTACGTCAGTTCCTACCGGTTTATGAGACCTTTTCCTGTATCCTTCAAAATAAAAGTATCAATTATATTATAATAGCACAATAAAACAACACAATTCTGCAATACAAAAATGCAAAAACAAAAATAATAGCAGGGTCATTTACATATTTTATTTAGGAAAACCTTTTTTTTCTGCCCTGCAATTTGGTGCCCCCTCCACTAGATGGCACCCTAGTTGACCGCCTAGTTCGCCTACGCCCTGGGCTGGCCCTGGGCGTTTCACATTGCTCGGCAGAGAGCCAGCCACCATTCTACGTCACTATGCACTGAATGCTTTGCGACGTAAATAAAAATGGTGGCATACGTCCAAATAAAGTTTGTACAAAATGTATTAAACTGGAAATTATTTTTGAAAAATGAATCTCATAGTTATGTCAGTAACAACCAAATACATAATATAGAGCAAACTTGTGATTTCAGTCGGGGTTCCTTTTAAGTACTTACTGTCTGCTATCCATCAATAAAGTTGCACATTATTGCCAGTCTGTCTGACATGTACCCTGCCTTTCACCCCACACCTACCAGAGCATGCTCAACTGTGTTATATATGTAATGACAGTCGGGGTTCTTTTTAACGACTTAATACAGTTAAATTAACTTGATTTTGCCATCCAAAATATATATCAGCAGTGGCGTAGTCCAGGTTATACACGGGTATACGGCGTATATCCACTTCTTATTCAGTCAGTTTTTCATCCAGCTACTTTTAAATCCTCAATTTAAAAGTGGGTAAACCTGATTCTAAATCCTTGATGCACACCATTCAGACATGACCCACCCTCCGCTGTCTCTAACTGGCTGCTTGTTACTCGCAGCATGCCCCTAATTGTGTCTGTTGATGATTCTAACTATTCCGCCCACAGGTCTGTCTAGTCTCTGAATTAATTTTAGCTAATATTCTACAAGGTGTGAACAGATGGCTTTTGTTGTGGAAACAAGCCAATTAAAGGTATGAGGGCTGATGCGCCAATTAGAGAAAGAGTGGGAAGGGGCATGCCAAGGGCTTTTTTGCTAACATGTAAGGTGCCAATGCCACTCCAGTTAATTGAAAGGTGATGTATCTAAAGACCATAGCCTACTGTACATTCAATGAAAACATCATTCACAGGTAAGTTTTAAAGTTGTTTCCAAATGAATCATTGTTTTAAACTTCTGGCAATATTACTGTATAGAAGAGGATTTGTCACCAATGCATTGTAGTGAAATTGTGCGTGTCGGCTAGGCTAACGTTTTGAAATGTAACATTATCCTAACGTTAGCAATTTAGCCCTAAACTAGCTAGATTAGGATCATGTAAGGAACCCGCGTAATTGTTTCAGTAATTGTATAATTAACCCAGTTTGCAAAGACTTTTATGCCAGACTAATGTTAGCTGAATGAAACTAATAAATGCCCAACCCTCAATGTCTATGAAGTTGTTTATTTTTCTTATTTTTAGATCTAAATAACGTTAGCCAAGTTATTGTATAGTGCATAGTGTGTACAGTAACTTAAAGTGTTATAATACTTAGCGCGAACTAACTTACATGATGTTCTTTCATTTTATAATAGATAACTTATTGATAAGTTTTTCTTACATGTCACCATTTCTAAAATGGGGTTTTAATAAAAGGGGGGAAAAACTCTTCTCCACTACACCACTGCATATCAGCCAAGAAACAGCGTAATGTGAGTGACATTCATAACAACTCAAACACATACATGGACAACAGAGATTTCCATCACTTCACTGTATCAGCACCTGTGAGCCTCTTTGTAAAGCCTGACCTAGCACCCAAATGCAGAAAAAAAGCATGTTGCTGTGACTAGCAATCATCCCAGGAAACCAACACTATACAGTTTACAAATCAAGCCTTTTACTTGGTGAAGATAGAAAGCAACCTGTACCCAGTATACCAGAGAGTGACCTTAGACCGTGTAACTCTTTGATTGATTGTTAGATTGAAATCTTTATTTTGAAACATTTTCAGTAAGTGTTTTGGTAATAAATTGTCCATGGCTTTATACAAAATTGTTTGGAGTTCTACATTATCATGAAGTTTTGCTATTTTAGACTTAGCAAACAATAAATTGGTGTGTTCAAGATAACCGACATGATGAATTATTCTAATAGATCTTTTTTGCAGTTTGAATAGTGGATCTAGTGAACTTTTACTCGAGACCTCTATGCAATATAAAGTTAAGTATGGTAAGACCATAACCTCACAAGCCAGTTTGATATTTGTGATTCACTCAAGGGAGTTCTTCACATTATCAATTTGGAACTTCACTTGGTAGATCCGTTCGGGAAAGGAGGGACTTGCTGTACAATACTTCGAGCTGATCGGAAGATTCGGCATTTTGTGCACGTTTGTTTTGACCAATCACGGCAACAGATGAAAATGTAGTCTTCGGTCTCGTCTTAGGGAAAGAAAAAAAAAGCACAAACATCTTTACCAGATAAAAATGCACAAAGCACCTATCACTGTTCAACCATCAACAAGGTAATGGTGAGTAATTCTGTGAGAACATAATTAAATATTATTTTATATATATATATACATATATATATATATAATTAATGTCCATTCGTCAATGTTTATGTTTGTATGTTTTCCCCCTGCGTCTGTGCTTCCTGGTTTCGTCGCAGCTGCATGTCCCGCCTTAAACAACGCCTGATTGGTCTGACCTAGAAAAGGTCGGTTGCAAACGTATCAGTGGAAGCAGTACAAGATGCATTCTTGTAGTATTTGTCAACAAATACCGCAAGAATTCAGCTTGCTGGCATGGTTAGTAAGAGCATTGAACAGAACAGAATGGGGAGTGATTTGTTATCCAAAAACGTCCTCGGTGGAAATTAAATAATAATAATACATCAGATTTATATAGCGCTTTTCTAGACACTCAAAGACACTTTTACAATGGAATGGATACATTATTCATGCACTCACACATTCACGCTGCCGTGGCAGTAAGTTACTTAAGTATTGAAGGAATTATTATATTACTATATTAAGTGAAATCTTTGCGTGTTCCAAATAAATTGCATTGTGATCTGATGGAGAAGTTTTCTTTGCAAAATTTATTGAGAAGCTTCTAAAGACACAGTCAGGACACCCACATCTGAATGCAACGTGAAGCCCCAAGTGTGTAACAGACTAAAAAACATCTACTCATTTATAACCAAAAGATAAAAGGATCCTCCTCCCGGCTCTTGATTGAACAAAGGACAGACATGTCAACTCCTAGATTGAACAAAGGTGTAATGTTGATGGTAAACAGACATCTTTATACAGTTCCCCTTCTTGCTTGGGGGAACAGATGCAATCAGGATCTGACCCCAGACCTTTAGTCCCTAATGACAAGAGACTCTGATAACATCATGCACATTCCTATCTTCAATAGCTTTGAGGGTACGAAGTTCAAATAAAGTTCACAAAATCACCATCCCACTGTATTCTTTTAAACACTCATGATTATATCACATCTATATGCCTATAAGTAAATTCAAAAACAGCAAAACTATAAAGTGAAAATGTTAAATGTCTTCGGTCCCCCCATTGAACTTCTATAAATTCAAAAACCGGACATTTAATCCCACAATAGTCTAGAGAGAAAGTCCAGCGCGGATCTTGATCGTCGCAAAATGAAGCAATGTTTATGTGTGGAGTTCAGAAAATAAGAACAGTAGGAGAGAGAGAGAGAGAGGGTAGTTTAGCAGTCATATGGCATTAAAGAACAATTTGATTCCTTAAGAAATTTTCAGTGGAAGGGGCATATCATATGAAAAATAACCCTATGTGCCATATCTATATTCAACAAAATGTGTCACGACGCAAAAGGAGATGTGTTTGTGCAGTGAAGTCATCTCCTGGTGAAGATACCCCCATGGAATAGTGCCTTGGAAAGCACTTAGCATCCTCATGTGGTGGATGTGGCCCCCACTATTATGATCAGCAAACCAGATCGACCATTTCCATTTTCATCACATTTGAAAGCAAAATCATTTTCATTTAGTCACTTATAACATACATACATCTTACATCTTCATTCTTTACTTTGAAAAGAGCACCTGGTAGTTTTTAGCAAATGTTAATTGTTTAAGTTCTGTAGGTCCTGGAACGTGCTGTTGGACACGGAAAAAGTTATTTTTTGTTGTGGCATTCAAACAGAATCCGTTTAATGACATTTGCACATTCAATGACACAATAATGAAAGTCTTGTAGCCATTGAAACTTTATGAGGCCAATTGTTTAATATTTCTATTTTTCTTTAATGTCCTTGAGATCAGAGATAATATACTAAATCAAATATGTTTTAATCTCAATGCCTTTTCTATATCTTATGAAGTTTTGTTTTTTCAAATGGGTTCGTCTGATCCAATATTCCTAGGAAACCCTTATGATGGTAGATAATGATTAATCAAATATTTTACCATTATATTTACTGTTGTAGATTTAGCATAAATGTGCTTTTTGTCGTACATCAAATTTCTGTATTTTTAAACGCTGTTTTTTTTAATTATAGCAATGTAAATCATTTAAAAACAACATCATCTTAACCCAGAACTATTCATGTCCGGCCGGGCCATAAACAGTCTGAGAAGAGATTTATATATATACTTATACCTTTAATAAACACTGCAGTCCTGCAGTTAATTTTTAACAACTTGTCTCATGAAAAAATGTCACCCAGGTGTCTCAATGTTCCTTCCACACCTAAATGGCATATTCCATGGGCTCTAGAAATTATACTTTTCAATTGTTTCTGAAATGGAACATACTTACCTTATTTCTGCTATTAGGGTCGTCTTTTGTCATCTTTGTAGAACTTACTTTCCTCCAAGTCCAATCCTCTCCATTCTCCGCCTGTAAATTCCTCACACCAAACTTCATTCTCACATCAGACTTCCTTTTCAACGATACACAGACAGACCAGTCATTCCCCCTCACTCACATACTGTAGAAGTATCACTTTATTCACTCACATACTATAGAAGTATCACATTCAGACTAACTTATAGTCCTATATTTATTTAATTCAACATGACTTGTTTGTGTGCATACTTTCTTCGTGATACACACATACAGACCAGTAACTGACTCCCTCTCATCTGATAAGGATCAACTTTGATCATTTTAGACCTGAATGTGAAAACTGCAGCCACTTCCAAATTGCTGCTTCAAAGAGGGGAAAAAACAGACACCTTGTGTCCTGTAAATTAGAAAAACAACCAAATTGGGACAATTTGGCCAACACCAGAACTACAAGAAGATCTCCAGCTGAGCTAGCCAGGAGCCATAAAAACAAAAGCCTTTGAGGCAAGAGTTTGTAATGCAAATTTGAATCCTGTTCAGGCAACTCAAAGTGAGAAAAACAACTCAAGCAGATGTAAATTAAGATACTGCAGCGGAGGACTTTTAGGGTCAGGAAGAGAAGAGAAAAAGATTTAAAACAACCCCATTAATCTATTGCAGGTCACAAATCTTCCAAATATCTGCCATCTCAACTAGTAAAAGAAACGAGTTATAATCAGAAAAACAAGACAAAATCCCTACTTTAAACCAACCAAAAAATAGTCTTAAAATGCTAATTAACCTCACCTCTTTTACAGAGTAGTGGGGGCTTGTAAAACACAGCAGGGAACTTTGTAGAGAGCCTCCCCATTGGATCCAAAGATCACAGTGCTGTGAGCTTAATCAAAATTAAAAATGTATTTCGCCGTAGGTGTTCCAAATCTATGAGTCCAATCTAGAAGCTAAAATTTAAAAGGAAAATGGGCAAAAAATAGATCAAATTTAACAAGCCGCAAGTAACGGAAAATATAGTAATTAAGATTGAAATAAATTTTACCAAATATCCTATCACATATTCTCCTATGTCGTTTTCAATTTCCGAAACTGCGTTGCTACAGATCACATCTTCCCTTCTGACATAGTACAGAGTGCAAATGTCCACAAACAGAATACAACATACGACCTCAGGCACCAAACTCAGATGATTCCAGAACTTTGAGTCAACAACTGGAGTCAATATCCATTCCTGTCCAGCAGATGGCAGCAGCCGTGCAGGTCAGAGTTCAAAGCGGGCACTGGGCTTTGTGCACTGGAGTTCTCAGGAAAAGTTCATCATGGCAGAATCGATGATAATCCTGTCTGCTCAAAAAGTTGCTGGAAATTATGCTCAAACAATGCATAAGAGTCGTTGAAAGTCACAGGACGAGCGGATTTACAGTGTACCATCCTTTTCGCAGTCCGTGTGGTCACTTCCCCCCCGAAAGTGACCATTGTTCAGTTCGCCGTCCACTCTGAACATCAAGCAGAGCAGGAGAATGCTGTTCATTCCATTTCCAGCACTTTTTGGTTGAGTCACCCAAGTGAAACACCTTTCAGTCAAAGATTGAACCTGCTCGAAACATTACACCTCGTAACAGACAGAGGAAGATGAGATCATAGCAAGAGAACACTGCTTGTTGTCATTCAATTTCCAAGAAAAAATAAAATAAAAAAGTTCCCCCAAATTATTTTGTTTTTCAAACTATTTTTAGTTTATTCATTTATTTATTTTGTGGTTTTATTTAAATTTGATCACTACACTATAGCAATTAGTAGTACTATATTTACGCATATGTCTACCATAGACATCTTCTTCATTACATGTTACCTCAAATTATGCTTAAAATGTGACAGCTCACAGTCACCCTGGCCACTTGGAGGGAAGTCCTCTCAAATTTCAGGACTCCCCAGACTTCTAGAATGGGACTCAGATAAGGACAAAGGTTAAATCATTTTCACACCTACGAATGAGTTATCAGAGATGCAGGGCAAATATAAAAAATGAAAAGTCTTTATCAAAAAAAATTATTACTCCACATTCAACCAACTCCCAATCTCACACCCCCATTTTTTGAGGACAAAGGATTTTGGAGGGAAAAAATTACTTTCCACCCTTCTTTTTTCTGACTTTCTTTCCTACACTTAAAAAAATCACTGTCTCAAACAAACTTACACTTCCATTCACTTAACTTCTGCATTTTCTCATCTCCACAAAGGCAGTGAGGAGAAACAAAGACCAAACGGCCATTTTGATTTCAAAAATCCCGCTAGAACATCACACAACACACCTTTCCCATTGTCAGAGTCACACAAACAGTCACAAACTCCCTGCAGGCACACAAACAAGGAAAAAAATCACACAATCCACACATGCTCCAAACATTTCACCAACTGGGCCCAACAAACACTCACACACAACACAAACTCCTCAAATTAATTCAGTGGCGTCTCACTTGTTGAACTAATTCAAGAGGCCATAATTCTCACCGCAACGTTGCTCATTTCTCCTCCAAAAAATAAAATAACCACAGACGAACACAAACATCTCCGAAGTGCACGAACTCACTATAAAATACACCGTTACTTAACGAATAATAACATCACCGCGTACGTATAGCTCAAATGTCGACTTATTCACGCACAATCCATCGCAACGTTACGGCCGCGACACAGACACGTCGCGCACATTGTAAGACAAACAACGAAAAACCGCGTGGCCACAACACACACCACGGAGCTTAACAAACAAACGCGTACACTCAACAATTCATTTCTAAACCAAGATTTTTCCCGCGGGTCATCTCTCACAGCCAACACTTCATCCAATTTATGTTCCAATTTCTTAACAGATGCGGCTGCCCGCAGCTAACTCATCCTCAGCCTTAAAAACAGATTCGCGCGGTAGCGTCTTACCAAAAACTCATCTCCTGCGCATGGCAACTTGCTCGCTGGCAGAGCCGCTAGCTTAGCATCAGCCTCCTTGTTCTCAAAATCACTTAACACCGCCATCCGCGCAACTTTCACAGAGCTACCCAACGCTAACATTCTAGCACAACCAACATTTTGTCCACGACCTTACATTGTCGTCTAACTTTTCTTCCATTCGAAGAAAATATAGATGTGTTTTTCACGGGGGTAATCAGCGTCTGACGCTGTTTTACACAATCAAGTTCCACGACAACACCACATTTCTCAACGGTGAGAACCAACCACTATCACAATTAGTGCGCATTCATTCATTTAAAAGAGTTTCCAACTTACTTCGACGCCGTGGTGGAAATGCGTCCAGCATCATGAACGTTACAGCCTTCACTGTTCGCTTAGCGACCAATTCTGATTCTCGACCGGAAGCGTATGCAAATCGAACCATCCTTAGTTACGGTCAAAAAAAATTGCCCATTATATATAGTAATTAGTCGTTTTTAATATTTATAAAGTCAGTGACGTCTCACTTATGATACTACAATATAACAGATCAAAACTATTCTCATTAATCCCCCCCAAAAAATTATTATTATATATATATATTTTTTTTTCAGAAAAATTAAAACAAGACGAAAATAAAACAGATATTAAATACCGTTTGCGCGACTTAATAAATAAAAATCCAGGATCTTCACGGGCGGCTTATATCTCACCACACACCGTAGAAATATACGGGCATTTAACAAACAGCACTCACACCGTGTGATCAACACGGGCGGCTAATACCACACAACTCAACAGCACTCACACCGTGTGATCAACACGGGCGGCTAATACCACACAAAAAATAAAAACAGCCTATTCCTCCGTGGAAACTCAATCTCTTATGCAGTTTCAAACGGCGGAGCGCTCCTACTTGACGTCACTTCCGTACACAACGGGCATCACTTCCTATGCATAGTTCAATGTCGTAGTAATTTTCAAAATCGAGGACTTTCGCGTCCCTCCGTAACAAATACGACTTTAACCCCACTTAACTTGTTCACAGATCTCAAATACAATTTAGCACAGACGAAATGCGACTGTATTGATTCTAAACAACCAGAATTTCTCTACGTGGATAAATGTCCACTCACCTTGTTAATATTTTGCGCTTTAGAAATCCGGTGTTCAGGACCAATCACAGCTGTCGCAAAAACGTCTCAATTTGTCTCCGTCGGCGTCAGGGTCACCATTTGAAGGAATTATTATATTACTATATTAAGTGAAATCTTTGCGTGTTCCAAATAAATTGCATTGAGATCTGATGGAGAAGTTTTCTTTGCAAAATTTATTTAGAAGCTTCTAAAGACACAGTCAGGACACCCACATCTGAATGCAATGTGGAGCCCCAAGTGTGTAACAGACTACAAAACATCTACTCATTTATAACCAAAAGATAAAAGGATCCTCCTCCCGGCTCTTGATTGAACAAAAGACAGACATGTCAACTCCTAGATTGAACAAAGGTGTAATGTTGATGGTAAACAGACATCTTTATACAGTTCCCCTTCTTGCTTGGGGGAACAGATGCAATCAGGATCTGACCCCAGACCTTTAGTCCCTAATGACAAGAGACTCTGATAACATCATGCACATTCCTATCTTCAATAGCTTTGAGGGTACGAAGTTCAAATAAAGTTCACAAAATCACCATCTCACTGTATTATTTTAAACACTCATGATTATATCACATCTATATGCCTATAAGTAAATTCAAAAACAGCAAAACTATAAATTGAAAATGTTAAATGTCTTCAGTATCCACAGCTGCCCTGGGGCTGGCTGACAGAAGCGTGGCTGCCAGTGTGCGCCTACATTCTCAGCTTCCATACACCAGTGTGAGTAGCACTGGAGGCAATGTGTGTGAAGTGCCTTGCCAAGGACACATGACTTTGGGAGAGCGGGGATTGAACAGCCGACCTTCTGGTTACTGAATGATCGTCTCTACACCGAGCCATGGCTGCCACAAATATGTGTGACCAATTGAAGATGCAAACAGGTAAGCCCAAAACGCAATGAGCCACTTTGAGTATCACAACAGAACCCGTGCGCGACACGGAGGCTTATAAGCGAAGAAGAACTCTTAGTTACAGAGTACAAATTAGGAAGACGAGCCAAAGTCTCCAACAGAAACAACCATATAGGTCTACAACGATTAATGTTGTAAATTAACTGTGTGGTGGCTCAACCTGCATGCTGGGAACAACATCATTAGCACCGTGCAATGTCACTCCTTAGTTCACCTTCCCAAAATGGAATAGATCCTGCAATACATACAAAATTAACACAACAATTCCAATACCCTGTCTTTATACCCTGTCAGGAAGCACTCTTCTTTCATCCAGAGAGAAACTCCCACCCAAGTTGCGCGCACTAAGCAAGCCAATGACAGCTGGAGCCTACTCCAGAGACTTAATTCAAGGAAAGCTTCTTTGACACGACTGACATACTGGAATCTAGCCCAGCCTCTGCAAGGATCACAGTCTTTAAGACATAGTGAGAAGGATCACCCCAAATGAATGCCTTGCAAGTTGCCATATATATATATTCCAATCGAGCACAAGTGACATGTAAACTGGAGTAGAGTAAACTCGATTGTTTCACAAACCGGAATTCTGACCTTAACCCGAATAGTGACTGCATGTAAACATAGTCATTGAAGTATTTTCATCATAATTATTTATTCTTGATTGTACTGAATTGTTTAAATATCTTTCCAGCTTTTCACATATTCTTATAAGACATGTCTTAAATGGCCAAAGGGAAAGAAAAAATATACAGACTGGCCTCAACATCACTTTTAGAGAAACAAATTAAAAAAGCAATATCCTCACCCTCCACTTGCTGAATCCTTCATGGTGACACATAGATGTGGTGTGTGAGCATGATTTATGGGGTACCAAATGGAGCTATTTCCAGTGGTGGACAACTGCCCACAGGATACAGTTTACTGTCCACTAATTCCTCATGGCGAATGGGGGGGGGGGGGGTGACGGTGGAAGCTGTGCAGAATGGCTAATCAATACCATATTTATGTCTCCTGTGTAGACAGCAAAGCTCACTTGCAAGCACAACAAGGTTTCCATCAACACACCCCAATCAAAAAAACAAACCAATTTTTCAGAAAGTTGTGTGACATTGACCCAAGTAGTAGGAAGGCCCAATTTTTGACCCAACCGTTTTAATGTTGATATAAGGTGTCCCCCAAAAAATGTATACACCCTTTAGCAGCTGATAACTCAATTGTTTGTTTGTTTTTACTTTGACGAAGAGGAGTTGTATTTTCAGCAAGGTGGGACACCCACACATTACCATCATGATGTTACATCCTTCCTTAATGAGATCTTGCCAAACAGGTGGTTTGGATGGAGGGGTTTAGTTGAATACCCTCCACTAGACTTATTTTTATGGCAATACCTAAAAGACAAAGTTTACACAATGAGACCTGCAACAGTCACTGAATTGAAAGTAACCACTGAATGTGAATGCACGCAAATACCAAGGAAATTGTTTCATGATTTCTGCTATTTCATCATTTTGCTTTGTCGGCAGTGTCTGGACCAGAACGGACATCAGTTTGAGAGCTGGTGTTGACAAAGCAATACAATGATGTTTGTAAAATATTTTACAGGTTGAAAATAAAACAAATTATAATAAACACCTAGTTTACAATTATTTAAAGTGTGTATACGTTTTTAGGGACACCATGTATATCTGGCCTGACAGTTAAACCTCCCTATTGCACATAACTCATAACAGTGCCACCATTTGGCATGACCATGCAGTTGAATAGGACAGGAAAAAATAACAAACCAACAAAAACAAAAAAACACTCTTAAGAACTCTGCAGAACATTGACTCCCACACAAGGGAAAATAAACACCAATGAAACATAAAACGTAAATGTTACGGGGGAAAAAACAAAAACTACCTTTTATTCCCGAGTGACAACCATGGGTACAAACCAATCTAAGGCTAGCTAGAAGAAGCTAACGTAGGAGTCAACATCTCACTCATGGCTCCTTGTCAAACAACACCATCAGATGAATTCAAAATCACGGCACCAGTCATATTAAGTCACATAATATCAAAATCAGTTCTTTGTTCACAAAAACACAGACAACCGAACAAAACAGGCTATATCATATCAAGAAAACTGCTTGACGCAGGTCTGTCCAAACATCAGAGAAGTAGCTCTATTGTACGAGGCTCTCTTTCAGAGGTCAACAATATGCACTCTTACAGTCCATCCCAGAGCTACAGTACACTGTTTCAGTAATTTTATGATACTCATAATGTAATATCGATATGCCAACAACTGTTAAAAAAAATTTGCTCATGGAAATATTGTTGATGGATTTCTCCATCTGTACTACAATATTCATAATTTTGTTAAAATGTTCAATGACCATCTGAGAAAATGTAAATAGGGTGCAGAGTTGAACAAGTCCAAAATATATATATATATATAATTATTTTTTTTAAGAACATCACTACTGTATATAGCCACATGTATTGACGAATATCCGTTTCGACTAGCCATTTTCAAGGTGTAATGTTTAATGTTTAAACTTATGCACTTCATTTGCATTATTAATTCTTTATTTTCACCTTCTGTAACAATACACCTTGAAAATGACTGGCTAGTCAAAACGTCGGCTGGTCTCCCATATATACTGCAGCCTGTATGGTGCTGTTCTTGCTGTTGTATTTCTAAGTTCTGTACACTTCCATATCTGTAAAATTTGTACCAAATACTCTGTGTCATAAATGTAAATAGAAACATAAAATATAAAAAGTATGTTGATTTCCCCATAACTGTTGCTCTCATTCCTTGTTCCGTGGCCCACACTGAGGAAAACATACACCTCATGTATGTGTATACAATAGTCCGTATACATAATTTCATCTCGTTAATGTTTTTGTAAGTTTAATGTGCAAGAATACTTGTGATGTATTGCAGATGTTTTTTCTTCTAAAGAAATTACAAAAAGCCGTCCTCAGTCAATTTTAGGGAGCGGAAAATTGACTTTGCATTCTAATTTCTAATGAGAAGGGAAGAGAACAGACTCCTACTTTGATAATGTACCGTTTCAAGAATCATACATGAGAGTTTTAATAATTTCCATCAAAGGATATATTTTTCTAGAAGCATATTGTCTTACTAAATGGTTTTACAAAAAAAGTCCAATCATAGAAGCTAGTTTCCCTTTCATCCGGTTGTAAATTGCCATCCAAGCAAGGTTAGCAATAATGATAAGGCAGGCAGTTTTAGTCCTTAAATAAAAAAGAAGGAATTAATCAGCATGGATTCCATTAGTCGTTCCCATTTTAGATCAGGTTCTCAGTCAGCAAAACGCCCAAATTAGTTATACTTGACCTTATCAAAAAAAGATTTCCGCCACGCATTTACAACTTTTTATTGCACAAACAAGTCTCCAGGCTATTACAGAAAAGTTGAGTATTGATGGGCAGTATGTGGGTTGAAAGAAAAAATGTCTGAGACACGCTGATATTGAAATCACTGTTCCCAAGGATAGATTGAGTCAATGACTACAAGCAGAAATAACACTGTCAGATGTGACACTGAGTATATTTATTGGCAAAAAAAATGTTTGTATTGAAAAATACAAATTATAAAATAGATGGAAATGAGATCAGGCCATCTCAGGATAACATATACGTATTCAAAGACAACTTGGAAAAAATAACCTTTGCTGGTCCTTTCTTTAGGTTGGCATGGCAGAAATCTGCACACCAGAACGAACCACTAAACACCATCCCTTTACTTGAACCATCCCTTAACCTGTGTGATCAACTGATAATGTAACCTTGACAGCAAACTTCTGAAGTGGTCAATTAGTCATACAAATCATACAATTTGGGATATGACCAAATTTTGGTAGAAAAATAAAGTAACTCATCATGCAAAGACCAACCTCAACAAGGGATTTGAAGAGACCAGCACTGCTCAAATTCACCTGTCAATCTCCTTCCACATTAGTGAACAAAGCTTCAAATAAGCTAAATATTATTATTAAAATAATTAAATTTGTGAATGATTTTCATTCCAGTCACTTCACAGTCATACAGAACCAACAGAGATCCGGACGTTGACGTCACGCGTCCCAAAATGGACGTTAGTGAAGCCACACTTTAACAATGATTGAGGTGATATGGAGGTGGAGTGGGCGCGGGTGCCCTCGCCGCTCCGCTGTCCGGCCCCTCTCCGGCACGATGCCTGGGTACAGGGAGTCCCCGGGATTTGGGGGGCTGGCGGTTGGTGGGGGGTGTCTGGTGGTGGTGGTGGGGGGGGCTGACTTAGTGGGGGGGGGTGCCTGGCGGGCCTTGTTCTGCTGCGTTGGGCTGGGGGCACGGGCCGTGTTGGGGTGGTGGGCGCTCCTGGCTCCTGGGTTTGCTCTCCGGCCGGCCTTGGCGCTGCCTTGGCCTGGGGGGCCCTGGGGGGGTTGTGCTTGCTCTCTCCTGGCCGGGGTCGACGGCTCTCCTTTTTGGTGGAGGTTTTCATGCATGCCAGATCCATCACACCAGCATCTATCGTAATTCAAACACAATCTGCTTCTTCCTCTGGTCGTTGAATCGGTGGAAGCTGATGTCTGTGGATCTCACTCTGCTTCATCTATCCTTCCTTCCTTTCTTCAGTCTCTCCTTTGGTCTCTTGAGGTCTCCCTAGTTTGTTGGAATTTACATGTTTCTGGGGTTGGTGAAAGACTGGGTAGTAGGTGATGTCTGGTCGGTGCTGGATTTCACTTTTCTTTCTTTTCTTTGATCCTTCCTCGTGTCTCCTGACAACCTCACTACTATAGCTGGATTCTGAAGTATTCGGTTTAGGTGAACAGTATGGGATTTTTAATAGGTTTTAGGTAAATTAATTAGTACACACTCACACGTACGCACGCACACACACATACACACGCACATTCTCGCGCACATACAACATAAATAAAAAAATCATTAATTGAAAAAAAAGAGAGAGCAATGATGATGACATGTTTAATCGGTAAAATTACCGATTCAACATGTCATCATCAACACTGAGCTCTCTCCAAAAAAACAAAACAAAAAAACAATGATTGACAGCTGTTGTGGACCAGCTGCCACAATGAGGAGAGGCAAAAAAATAGGATTGAGCATGCCCCAGGCTACAAAAAGAGGAACCAATGCGTAGTCAATGGAGCACTTTGTACATGGTAGCTGAATCAGCACATGCTAATTACCACAAGCAAAATGTGGGGGGAACCTTTTTGGTTCATTTGTGCTGCTATGTTTTAATAGATATTACATCGTTGAATTTAATAACTGACCAACACCATGAAGAAAACTTTTTACACCATAAATAACGGTAACCGTGGCCCAATTAGCAGCTGCTAAGATGCTAACGTACATAAATAACACTGTAAGACTTGCGTGAAACTGCTAACTTTGATGGCATTTTGACCACACATAAAGGGGAAATAAATCTGGATTGTACAAACTTTTAACGCCTTTGTATGATCAGATTTAAAAGCTATCATTGGCAAGAAAGGAGGTAATTACACGTAGCAGCATCGCCGAGTTAAAAATTCACTTCTGACACTTCATCGGCAATCCAACATGTCCACCTCGCGCATGTATATCATGTCATTTTTATCAAAGTGACTGTAAATGCTCTTGGGCAGAAAGTTGACGGATACATACTCAGCCATCAATGTGTCTCAAGACATCTTAAGTTATTACTTAAGACATATTTTTGAGACGTCTTGAAATGTCTTCTAATGTTAAGACATGCCTATAAGATGTGTCTATACACATGTATTGAGACGTCTTGATAAATCAAGATGTCTATAAGACATGTCTATAGACTTGAGTCTTAAGATGCCCTAAGATGTCTTGGAAATATGAATGTCTTGAGATGTCTCAAGATATCTTGAGACGTCTCAAGATTATCTTAAAATGTCTGTAGATTTCTTCACACGTCTGTAGATGTCTTCACACTTCTGAAGATGTCTTCACACATATCTGAAGATGTCTTCACACATATCTGAAGATGGCTTCAAACGTCTGAAGATGTCTTAACACATATCTGAAGATGTCTTCGAACGTCTATAGATGTCTCCGAACGTCTGAACATGTCTTCAAACGTCTGAAGATGTCTTTTACGGTATCACTTTTTTTTTTAAACTTTTCCTCTTTATATTTAACATTTTATTCCCGGTACTTTTGTCAGGTAAGACCGTGTGTCACTGAGCAGGCGAAGGCTTGCGAGGGTGCGCACATTGCGAGTGATGGCATTTCGTCGGGTCTCTTTCAAGACTGCAAAGCATTGCCAAGAGTGTTTGCCATAACCTTATCACCCATTTTTATACTTGCAAACCATTTTTAAAGTCGCAATTTTCTTTTTTTAACATGTTCAAAATTTGATGGCGACAAGAAAAACTGAGGATAAAAATTGTTTCAGAAGGTCTGCCAAACGTCTTTGCAATGTTTTGCAGTCTTAAATGAAACCTGACGAAAACAAGCTCTCGCTACGTGCGTGCATCCTCGCACCCTCGAAAGCCTCAGCTGCTGAGTGAGACATGGGCTTAACTGACATAAGTAATAAAATGTTAAATATAACTGAATAAGAGGAACAGTGAATATTGATACCATAAAAGACATTTAATCCTCACACTAATGACTAATGTCAAAAAAAGAATAAAAAGCCATGTTACACAGTATATACAGAATGCTAATGTTTGTTACCGCTGAACATATTTGATGAGCATACATTAATTTGCATCCTGCTAACTTGTAGTTGATGGTTTTCTTGTAATTACAGTATTTTGATTGAGGCCAAATCTAGAAAGAAATGTAACGATCGACACATTCAAATTTAACATTTATTTATTTGCAATATTTTCAACCGTTTGAGAGGGTATGAACACAGAGAATCCAACAAGATGTTTTTTTCCCTACCTTGTAACTGGACACGTTGAAAGCAGGGTGAAACTGGATCTAACCCTAAAAACATTGATACGCATTCACAATAATAACAATAACAACGACAACGATAATAGCAACAACAACAATAATAATAATAATAATAATAATATATCTAACGAGAGTCAAAGCAAAAGTGCTTTATGTGTGTTTTAAAATATTAGCGTGCTATGGTGCAAAAAAGTTTGATCAATGGGCAGAAAATACAAATTAGTCAAAAATAAATATTTTAGACAAAAAAACATTAGAGAGGACACATGAGTAACTAATATACAATTATTATCAACTGCAAAAATATAAAATATTATACAAAATAGCTTAAAATACACAGTACAAAATAATACACATATAATGCATATAAGAAACAACAATCAATTGCTGTCAACATCAGTTCAGACGATTGTTTTTTCTCTGAATATTGCTCACACTCTCCACACTTCACTTTAACATAAGAAACAATCACTCAACAACAGTTACGTGTATTGGCTTTTATCAAAAATATGTAAACAAATACTCTTATACTGATTCTTTATTCTTCACTCTAACTTCAACCTATAAGATATATGTGTGCAGCAGAACACAAGAAAAAAAGAATCACGTTGTCAACAACAATTTAGAATACTGGCTTTTGTCATAACTGTAATGAGAAATACTTACTAGTACTGCATCTTCATACTTCACTGTAACTTTAAAATAACATGTATAACACAACACCAAAACATAATTACATCAGTTCAGCCTACTGGCACAAGTTAGAGTCATCCAAGTTAACCAAATTTATGCAATGTAAGCAGCACTGCTATTTTGTGAACACCAAAAAGTACTCAACAGTATTACACAACATCTTACTGAAACTGCTCCCTCATACATGCGCACAAGTACAACGTGAGATAAAACAACACCCGAAACATACATTTGTTTGAGGGTAACTCAAAGTAACACGATAGAAATGCTCTACTTTATATTGCAATAGCTATCGTTGTTAGCTTGCTATTAGCCAGAGGGGGTGGGTAGGAGACAAACTTTTTGATTCCTTCGCTGCTGCCTCGGCTCGAAAACCACGTACGTAACCACAAGTATTGAAATTTGTTCGTTTGTAGCCCACGGCAAAGCGATAGAAATACTCACTTTTACACTGAACTAGCTGGGGGTTGGGAGTATGGAAGCCCAAAAGTGTCAAAATTCAATAAATAAAAACGTCATTTTGAAATAAATATCCTTTAGATAATTAACAGGCAATTATCTAATGTGGCCATTAAATTGTAAAATGTGTTAGTATTTTTATGAAAAGTGTTCATGCTATTCTTTAATATGTAACACATTTTATTTTATTTTGATAAAATATTTCATAATGAATATTTTAACGTCATACTTTTTTTCTTCTTTTTTTTTTTTTAAATACAAATGACATTTAATTTATTTTCCAAGGTTTTATAAGATAAGAAAGTTTTTTGTTTTTTTACAAAGTTCTCTCTCCCCCTCACCCACCCGGGTCGGCGGCCATCTTGGCCATTTGACTACTACTAAAATTACTACAACTACAAGTACTACTAATAATACTACTACTACTACTACAAGTACAACTACTACTACTACTTACTACTACAACTACTACTGCTTACTACTACTACTACAAGTACTTGCTACGACTAAAAGTCCTACTACTACTACTATTGCTCCAAGTACTACATGCGTCTTTCCACCTTGCAAGAGTCAGCAGTCCCATTCAAAATTTCCGCGGGAATTTTTCTAATTTCATGATGTCCTTTTCCACAATGGCCTTTCTATTACATAATAGCGTTTTACAGCCGAATGACTTGACCTTGTCAATCAAATCACATGAGGCAGAGCCAGTTACGTAATTGGCTGAGTTTTAGTTAACGCTAGTTAGCTAACACTCCAACTAGCTTAACGCTAGACTGATGATGGAGCACTAATTTTACAGCATGTAACAAGTAAAATCCACTGTCCACCACGGATAATCCTTCCAGCATAGCAGCTGTCATATTTTGTCAGTGCTGGCCTAGGAGGATTGCTTGTTGTGTGAGTGGGTGATCTTCTGCAAAGATCTTTATAAAAAAAAAAAAAATCTAGTCCCATTTTACCTTCTTTACTCATTTCGATGAGTACATGTATCATGAGTTCGCCAAACCTTGCGGACATTTTGGTGTTTGGCAAACTTTCTCTTTTTGGTCCACCACTTCCAGTTTGCCTTGCACAACCTCCTCTGAGGAAAACACGCATGCACGCACGCACACACGCACACGCACACACAATTCAGCCTATACATGTCCATCCACATATAAAGTAGGCGTATTTCTCAAAATACATATTTCAATGCAAAATTGTATAATCAAAACACCAACCACTGTTCACATTTCAAACATAGCTGCTGGATTCAAATGGAGTATTCACTTATTCAAAAATATTATTCACTTTTGCATTATCCTGCTCGAAGGAAAAAGTCCCTGGTCCTTTTGAAAGTGCTGCCAACATGTTCTTTCAACCTTGAACATTTCTGGAAGAGTTCCAGTGTAAAAGTACCTACCGACAATTCTGGGGTAAAAAGGCTCACAATAAGAAAATGGGGAGTGATATTTACTTGAAAAAAAACCTCTTTTTTTTTCACTGAAAAATTCTAAGTAAATTTTGAACAAAGAGTTTTGGAGTAAATTGTACTAGTTCATTTAAAAATAAAAATGACATTCATGTTGGTAGACACCTACTACAACTACCACCTGAGCCATGCTGCTCATACAGGATGTCTGTATATCACTGGTGTCAGGTGGAATCCTTCACTGCAAGAAAGCCATACTAAAAATAAGCAAAAATTTCCTGAAATTTAAACAAATACCTCCCCACCCCAAAAAATCTACCAATGGGGTAAGCAAAATTTGCTCTGCAATAATTCATAAAACTAGTATATAAACAGTAACAGGTCTTCAAATGAGAAAAACATGCCATAGAATTTAGTAGAATTTGCTTATTACAAGCAAGAAATTATGTTATGTAAGAGAAGTTTTTGGTATGACCCGGCCAATGATTAGACCCACAACCTCCCAGTCTCAGGGTAGACACTCTACCATTAACTGAGTTGTTAATGCATATCATGATATGAAATTGCGAGGAAGGCAGTTCTGATTCAGCAGAGCCACATTTTGTTGCTGCATGGCTGTGTCAATAATGTGGAATTTGCTTGAAAACAAACACAGCTGTGTTCAAAAATTTTTGGCATGTTATTCTATAATGCTCTTCTGGGGTCCATTTCACAAAGCATGTTCAACAACTACTAACCCTGAACAGCGAGTTGACATGCCCTGAAATAGGAAACTCTGCATTTTCGGTTCCAGGACAGCTGATTTGAGGTAGTTACAACGCAGAGTAGTTTCACCTGGCGTTACCACTACACTAAAAAGACCACATCAATGAAGCCCCGATTCGTCGAGTCACCATGGCAACGGGGAAGCGCGGAGCGTGGCATCGGCCTCTGCTTCCGCGTTTTTTTTACCCCTCTCAACTGGAAATCTAAATGATCATATGGCAAATTTAAACATGTCTATAGAAAAAACACTGCAGCGGCTCCTGTTAGATATTATTAACATTTAAATTCTTTAATTTCATATATTAACCATTGTTATACATTATTAACATTTTAATTCTTTATATTAACCATGCCGAAATGTTTTGTAGATGTGAGGTAGTGTTGAACTCAGTATAATTTGACCTTAAACTAAGTTGGAACATATTGTTTAGTCTAAAAAATTCCTTCTCAGCGTTCTGTGCGAAACACATTTGGTCCTTGAGAACAGAATCTGTCTCGAACACACACCCCTGACTTTGTTTTCGCCATCGCTCACGGAAAAGTACCCAGAGAGTATGTTTTGTCTACAAATGAAAGAGAGGCGGTCTGTTTAACTATAAGAAGCCATTTTACACGCGAAAGAGACACATTCGGCACTCTGAAATTCCACCTGTTATGTGATGTTTGGAGCCTGTCACGATGTCCAGAGATCTCTGTTTTTTTTAATAAATCATCTTGCAAAGGTGTTTTTTCTTACATTAAATCTGTCTTCAAATTTTTGGAACACGCAAAGAGGACAAAATAATTTTATTCCTCTTCACTCCCCGTAGAGGAAGGCGGCGTGGGAGAACGTTGCTGCTCGGATCAATGCGTAAATTTAAATGTAGTCCTTGGCAAACACAATAATATTACAGGGTAAACCTGTTGAATGGTAACTCATTAATTAATTTCATTTAGGTGCAATCCTGCGGGAAAGAAGCACACTTGGATTAAGATGAAATATAAAAACATTATTCAAATGGTTATAAGAAAAAAATGGAGGGCAACACACAATATATGCTGTGATGTGAGCGCATGACTACAGATGGTATTATTGCAAATGTAAGGACTGATTAAGTTGTGTATGTAGGTGATGGACTGTGATGTGAAACGGTACAGTTCAAAAAGAAAACAGTCCGAAAATGCCATCATATCTATGTGCGGTCTGAAAACAATCTCACAACGTATATTTAATTCCCTGCGCAATAATGCGGCACCTTCATCAATAGGGTCATTGTCAAAAGGCCATGTTTGGGACAAAAGACTTTACGCTATAAACTATAGGCATATTTACGCAAAAAACTCGCCGCAGCGGACATTATGAATGAGGAAATGAGATGTCGCGTGTGTTCTGAAAGGAGGCGGGAACAGAGAAAACCTCGAGGATCATTGTGAAAAACCTGCAACTGACTAGGTTTGGTTCATGGAACATGTTACTATGGTAACTGACTGAGAGTTTAAATGTCCTCTTTTTATGAAACAGGCTAGAGTCACCTCTTTTCCTCTGGTTTCAGTTACCTCACTTTCTGAAACGGAAAATGCGGAGTTTCCCACATTTCAGGGTTTCTTGACCCAGAGTTCTCACTAAACCTGCTTTGTGAAATAGACCCCTGCTTGTCATTTCATGCAAACCATTGTGCAGCAAAACATTATTTGAGCTTGTTATGAGTATTTTATTCATAATATTAGCTTGTAATGTCTTATTAAGAAAAAGGTTATTATATTTTGTAACCCAAAAATTCTTTTTCCAGATTATTTTTCTGGTTGGGCAAAAAATTATAATATTCATATTCCCTCCCAAAACAAGTGGGTTTTGTTTGTTTGTGTTTTTGCATTGTACTTGTTTATTAAAAAGTGATGTTATCCAAGGGTTGAGTATCAAACCCACAGCCTTCAGGTTGGGAGGCAGCCATATACTTAGGCCTTGTACACACGTAGCCGGGTATTTTTAAAACCGAATATTTCCCCGCTTCCCGTGTAGAATTTTTTTTTTGTCCACACTGCCTTGTTTGAGGAAAACCTCTACACACAAAAATGGAGAAGTGCATATTTGAGCTCATTTAGATGCTTGTTAAGCCTCTAGGCAGCAGCAGTTAGCTAAATACTACTTGACTCTTGACGTCACATTGCAAAAATCAGCTATCTAACCTAGATTTAAACTCTTATACCAAAGTCTTATACATAAAGTCTTATTGATCTTTTTTCATTTTCATGCACAATAAGCTAAAATGTCTTAAGAGTGTCTGCATTTCCACCATACGTCACACAAGCACGGACTGTCAGCGCAAACAAGACTTTATTTTCTTTCATTAAATAAAAAAAATACATGTAAACAGTCAATCAGAGTGCGTTCATGTAAAAGACTTTACACACATCATTCTATTGTTTTGTCACCGCCTGTTCTCAAACGGAGGTCCGTTCTGGTCCAGGCACTGCCGACAACATGAATAAATGGAATAGCATACATAATGAAACAATTCCCGACGTAATTTCAGTGGCTGCTCTCAATTCAATGACTGTTGTTGGTCTCATTGTGTAGAGTGTAGACGTTGTCTTTTAGGTATCCCCATAAAAATAAGTCTCGTGGTGTTAAGTCTGGTGAACGTGGAGGATATTCAACAAACCTCCTTCGTCCAATCCACCTTTGGCAAGATCTCATCAAGAAAGGATCGAACATGAAGTGTGGGGGTGTCCCGTCTTGCTGAAAATAAAACTCTTCTTCAACGTATACGTAAGAGGTGTATTGTGTACAAAGTAAAAGGTGTATGCATTTATATATGAAATACAAATTACATTAAACTTGATGTGTCATTACTTAATTGTTCAAACACCTGAAGAGCAAATTGCCTATAGAACTAAAATTACATCAAACCTTGTATTAACCCAGCAAGCCATTAATAAATCCATTCAAATCGTCAACATTGCTTGGTATTTATTCCCTCCATTTGCATTTTTCCGCAGTATTGGTAAACTAGACAATCAAATTATATATGCCATTAGTTTCACATGCCTGTCTAATATGCACACATTACCCATTTACATTTTGTTTCCCAAAAGGTCACAAATGATACACTTTGTCGACATAACAAGATAATCCTTTACCGAGTAACCAGCACTCATGTAAATTCAGTACATGAGTAGCTTTAAATGGCAGGAAGCCTCCCTGTGTTTTTAAGCCATTACTAATTCAGCACTAAAGCCTACCAACACACAGAAATAATCTTGCTATATCCCTCTGCAGTCCAGGCCCTTTGATGAAAGTCAGTAGAGATCAAGGGGATCTGTCAAGTGCTTTCCTATTCCACCATATTCCCCGCCCCCCAACCTAATCTATCAAAGAACCGTCATTCAAAGGAGCTCCTTGTGATACTACATTCTCCAAATTCTTCTTCAATTGTTATACATCAACAGCACACTGGTGTGCAGTTAGGGCAGGCAGTCTGTCTGACCATCTAAATCAGAGGTTGGCATTGAGGGCCGGAGTCCTGCAAGTTTTGCATGTTGCCCTTCTACAACACAGCTGATACATGATCAGCTCATCAGCAAGCTCTGCATAAGCCTGATAACGATCCTGTTGATTGGAATCAGCTTTTGTTGGAAGTGAGAAACCTCCAAAACCTGCAGGACTCCAGCCCTCGAGGACCGAGATTGCCCACCTCTGATCTAAATTATCGATCTGTATTCGGAACCAGGAAATGGCCGTGGTTTAACCGGAGGTAGGCGTGGTTTAAAATGGGTGGTGCTTAGATCAATACATTATTATATTTTTGAGGTACGGAATAAATTTTTTTTTTTTTAAATGATTGATGGATTGAACAAAAGGTTCTATAATTTTTGTTTGAAATTTATTGGCAAAACAGCCTAGTAAAGATTCAAATCAGTGCTTTTGATCATAAAAGATGAACTAGTTTTCAAAAAAAAAATTATAAACTCAGAAAATGTATGTGCATGAATAAATATTTACAGAACAACCTGAGAATGGAGATTCACCTTTTTTTAAATCACAATAGTAAGGGAATTATTTAGAACATGTTTTTTTAATGACTCAGAACAGGAATCTTTTTAAGTCTATGAATAAATATTTACAGAACAGTCTGAAAATGAACATTCCCTGTTTTTGATCACAATAGTAAAGAAACTATTTAGAGAACAAGTTGTTTATAAACTCTAATAATACTGCTGAATACAGCATATGCAGTAGGAAATAATGAACTATTATGAGAATTAACAAGAGTTGTCATAGCAACACAGATTTATTTTTGTTTTCAATGTTTTATTTAATTTTTACTAGCTAACGGGTGTTTTAGCTGTGTGTAAAGCTTAATTTGCAATATTGCAAATATTGATTCGTAGTGTGTTCAGCTGCGCATGTGTGTAAATGCATTTACCACCTAAATAAAAACGAACTTGGCAGCCAGTGTGACAGACTAACGCAACACGAATCAAGCTCTGCCTTGTCAAGAGCGCTGCGGCTGCACAGCGTTCCAAAACGAGTTTCCCACGTAACTTTGACAAACATACAAAACTAAATACGAGTACGCTGTAGAAAATTAAGGACCTGTTAAGAGATAATTAATTACTGTCCGTGTGCCAGAAGGCGACGCCACACGGACAGATCCTCTCACTCTCTCTCTTTGCCTGCCTGTGTGCCGTGCGCCGCGGAGAGAAGAGAGGGGCCGGCTTTCTTTCAGCACGGATATTAAGGAAGTCTACCGTGTTATATTTGTATCTGGGGAAAATCAATTATCCGTACTAGATACTAATGTTGTACGAATATCCGGCTCATCCCTAATTATTATTATTATTATTATTAATACATTAAATTATTTTTCCTTTGAGTTGTTTGATCAGCACTTTACATTGATATTCTTTTTCAATCCAATAATGTCAATGAGTTCATCAGTAAAATTAATAAAATAGCTCAATTTGAGCATTTCCTGCGGACAGAGAGACACTATTGTTTATTTGAGCCCTCAACGCAACAAGTTGATGAATTGTCATCATAGTAGCTCAATTGGCTGCCTGACGGGTCTACTGTCAAGATGAGGCAAAGGAATTGGCTGTGTTGTGTCCTGCAGATGCGGCGAGGATGAGGGAGGAAGTGATGACTGCTATTCTATGTTTGTCACGTATTCACTAAAGTACTGATTTATCTTGAATAACTCTTTGACTGCCAGACGTTTTCAGAAACGGGTTGTCCCCACTGCCAGCCGATTTAAGCATTTTGAGTGATCTTTCAAGGTCCACAGAAAATGTTGTGTTTGGACTATGGAAACACACATACTACCAAATGAAAGATTGGACTCTCAGCTTTGTTTCTACCTTATTCCGTTCTTCAGTAATCAACAATAGAAAATGGTTACTTTCACCGAAATTCTCTCTTTTGAAACAAAAAACGGAGAAAAAGAGCTTTTTGTGAAACGATGTTATTTCATGCACTCTAGTGAATTGTACACTTCTTTTTGTCCATGAATGATGCCACAAACACCTAAATAGTGCTTTACTTCTGTAAAACGCTTTCACCAACAATGAAAAAGTGTTTTTTGATTGCAAAATACGTTTATTTCCATTCAACAGTGTAACAATTTGACAAAACAATTTCGCACACACTTCCTCCGATGAATATGCATTGGGCTCGGGGCACTCTCCGTCGTCCGATCGAACGTCCGCCTGTGCGTGCTCGGTTGTGCTCCGCGTTACGACACCGTCATAGCCGCCGCGTCAGCGGTTCCAATTTCGCCGTCAAGCTCGGATTCACCTTCATCATCATCGAGGATGATCACCGTCGTCATCAATGTACTATTTTAGCGTTGGTCAATGCCTTTCGTCTTGTAAGTGTAGAGCTGCTTGCAAACGCTCGCCATTGCCCGTTCCCTCCTCCATCTAGCTCCATCTAACGTCTTCTACTGCCGTGTCAATGCTTCTCAACCACGGAGTCACCACCCTCATCTTCATCATCGATGATGATCATCGTCGTCAACAATGTGCTTTTTCAGCGATGCTTTTAGTCTTTGAAAAAACGTCTCGGGCGTGAGCTCCTCGCGACCGGCCGCCATTTTTCCTTTGTCTTCCATTCTCATCTCCTGCTCGACGCTCTAGCTCCGCCTCTACTGACGCCCACCCGATCTTGTCAAAATAGAGTCATCGCTGCCCTCTAGGGGCCAAAAATAGTCATTAGGCACAACAGACAGACTTGAAACTTTCACCAGACATGCGGAAGGGTTTCCTCTACCCGTTTCAAAAAAAAATAAAAAAATCATTGGATGACGTCTTTTGACGTCATTGGCAGTGAAGCGTAGGTTTTTACTTGACGTCTTTAAACGTCAGTGGCAGTGAAAGAGATAATATTTAGAAGGAAAAGTTGCTATCTCGCTACGTTTGCACTGCTCTTATTCCAATTCCATTTTTTTTTGTAAACATCTATCCATGCATCCATTTTCTTAACCGCTTGTTTTCACAAGGGTCGCTGGAGCCTATCCCAGCTGGCTTCGGGCAGTAGGCGCGGTACACCCTGAACTGGTTGCCAGCCAATTGCAGGGCACACAGAGACAAACAACCATTCACACTCACAAACACACCTATGTAAAATTTGGAGTGTTCAACAAACCTGCCATGCATGTCTTTGGAATGTGGGAGGAAACCGGAGTACCCGGAGAAAACCCACGCAAGCACGGGGAGAACATGCAAACTCCACCCAGGAAGGCCAAAGCCTGGACTCGATCTCACGTGTTCTGCACTGGGAGGCGGACGTGCTAACCAGTCACCCACCGTGCCGCAGTAAACGTTCATATTACCTTTTAATTGCGATTTCATTCTGTCTGCTGTGTGAACGTAATGCGTCCCCAAAGTGACCCACATGCGCAGATGAAGATACAACGTCACTCACAACGCTGTGTTTGCTGAAGTAAATACGTATGGTCCAGCGAACTTTTATAAAAATATATACAGAGGACTGATGCGGAAGGAGGTAGAAATAATATTTTGTGAAAATAGCGTCTCATTTCACGTAGACCTCTCCTTTTTTTATTTCTCCCTTAACGATGACGTCACATCATTGCTGCGCCTAATAAATGAGCCGTCTGCGTGGCTAAATTACTAGTATCACCACCACAAATGTCATCTCCTTCATTTTTCAGGTGGGATTAAATTAAAGTCAAATATAAATTCACAACTGTTACTCGAAACAACTTTGCCGATTCACATACATCTCCCGTGTTAATGCCCCCGCCCGCGTGGAGCGCATATTGGACATTTGATGACATCGAGGTCGGATATATGCGACCTGGCCATTCAGACTGCAGTTGCATTGCAAAAATTCGGATACGTATCCAATCTAGAACCACATATGAAAGTGACCCAGGTCGATATAAAGAAATAGTCAGGCCGCATTTGGGCAAAAAAATCTGATCAAGGTCAATTTGCCTGCAGTGTGAACGTAGCCAAAGTGATGAATATGAATTGGCCCAGAACTATCAAGACAAGTTTCTTGTAAATCCAGGTCAGTGGCTGCAATGTTGGTCATCTGTAATACATTTAGAAAAACAACATTTTAGAATATAAGAAACCAAGAGTCAATATCAAGTAAACAATACAATATAGATCAGAGAGAAGAACTTCATAGTAAACACTCCTTTCTATCTTGTCAAAATGTGTTTTTTTATGTCTGTGGGGACATTTCTTAACACAATGCTTCAGTTTCTCATGGGGACCAGATATCCAGCAGCTTGACTTTCAAAACACAGTTATTGCCCAGACATTTTTACACTTTTACACTGACTGAAAGTGTGGTGTGGGGAATCTGTGAGTGTCCAGACATAAACTAAATAAAATAATAATCCCCAAGATAAATAAAATCTAAAAAAAAAAAAAAAAAAGTATTCTAACCTTAACATTCTGAATACATTGTGAAATTTCCTTTTGGTTGTAAGCACAATACTTTATCATGAAAATTACTGTCATCATCATGAATTCATCATGAATGCACAGATATAGAGAGACCAAATAACATGAAAAAGGGGTGAATATTAATATATCTGTTAATATACCTGTTGCTAGGACCAGCAGCATCAAGACAAGCAGGGTCTTGTAAATCCTTGTCAACAGCTGTAATGTTTAGTCATCTGTAATACATTATAGTAAAATAGCAGTTAAGAATATAGTACAGTATATTCTGTATCATGCCATTATTGCCCAACATATCACATTAGACAGCACCTTACCTTTCACTGCATTGATGTATTTTATGCCTGATTAGTGTGTTTTGTCAGTTAAATAATGTGCTGAATGGCATCCTGAAGGGGGCTGACCCTTCAAACTTTGAGAGAAAGAAAGAGCATTCTGTTCAGTCACAATTCACACTATTAGAAATATTAGTGCTTCATAAACACGGTGTCCATGTATTAAGCCTCGTTTCCACCGACGGTATCTACCCTACTCTACTCTAGTGATGGGCATGACAGTTATTTTAAGTGAACATAATCTTTAGAATCTGTTCATTTAAAAAAAACTTTCAAAAGATTCGTTCATCTCAAAGTATCATCTTCAGCAGTCATGGGCAGGAAAAACAGTCCTTGGGTTGGGTTTTTGCAATAAATACTCGCATACGTTTTTATTCATTTTATTATTATTTTTAATCTGTGTATCTTATTCTTTTATTGTCATTTAACCTATATAACATTCTATTTTTAGCCTTTTATACTTTTTTATCTGTTAACTGTCATTTATTTGACTTCCTTTCTTCCTTTTCTTTTAATAGTTTTTTTATTTTTATGTGAAGCATCTTGTGTTGCTTTCAAAGTATGAAAGGTTCTATAGAAAAGAAAGATTTGGTTGGTTGGTTGGTAGGTAGGTAGGTAATAATAATGCATAAGATTTATATCGTACTTTTCTAGACACTCAAAGACGCTTTACAATGGAATGGATACATTATTCATTTACTCACAAGCTAAGCTAACTTGTAAGGTACTTAAGTAGCCACAGCTGCCCTGGGGCAGGCTGGCGGAAGTGTGGCTGCCACCATCAAACATTCGCACCTTCCATACACCAGTGTGAGTAGCACTGGAGGTAATGTGTGTGAACTTTTTTTGCCCAATGACTCAATTTTCTTTGCCCAAATAAAGACAGCAGTGCCAGTGGCAGCAAAGAGAAACGTAGAGTTCTACGAACCATAGTGGATTTAGGAAGGAGATTATCGCTCCGACCGTGACTACTTCCGCAAATACTGGCACAAGGATACCCCCTTAGCTGTTCGACAACGTGCCTGATGCTAAACAGCGCACAAGGACCCCTTAGTAGTCTAACAATATGCTCAATGTAAAATTCACTTACTCAGCACGGAACTAAAGCATGCATTAACACAGCATTTTTCATCCAGTGATGCCATCACACCACAACAAAAAAGGTAAATTATTTTTTATTGTTTAAATACTGTACAGGGTGGTGTACATGTTTTTTATATAAATAGAAATTCAAATAGGAATTTTCTGTTTTTGGAGCCCGGGAACGGATTAATTGCATTTACATTATTTCCTATGGTGAAAATGTTTTGGAGGTTGAACAATTCAAACTTTGAACACTTCACAAGAACAAATTGTCTTCAAACTCCGAGGTACCACTGTATATATCATTTAATAACAGATATGCAAACATTTTGAGTTATTTTTACTAGAATCTTACATTTTCATTATTTAATATTTATCCATCTCAAGGCGACTCAGCTGGGTGGGTGGACTTCACCCTTATGCCCTCTATTGACAATCCACAGCTGGTCATGGATACTTTTGTATGTTTTATCATTAAGTCCTCATCTACAAGCTAAATCATGCAACATGGCCACATACTGCATTTTACAAGTGCCTCTCCAAAGCAATAACAGTAGATCCGATAGTGTCTGAAAAGCTTTTGTCCCTAGTCTTCAAGGCAATGTATTGGAGCAGCTCTCTTGCGTCTTAAGACCCAGCATTGGCAGATGCGTTAAGGACCAACAAGTAGTTGTTAAAAATCTGCATCTGCATGCTGAGTAGCATCTGTGGATCTCCCAGGCACAGCAAAAGGATAGGAGGCAGAGGCACATTTCCAGCCATTTTGAGTAGATAAAAAGCAATAACTTCAGGTTTATCACCAGTAATGTTATGTGGACTCGTAAGTAACGGAGCGCCCTGATTATTTCAACAAATCTTGACCAACAGAAATGCAGCAGTTGTTCAGGTATTAAAGCAGTGTCAGGTATATATTTTCTGAAAAGCACTTGTCTTGCTTTATTTCGAGTTGTAGCATCTAAACATGTATTTATTGTATTAAATTAGTGACCTAGGCCCAGCACCAAGAGTCCCCAGAGACAAGCTACACAAGTAGAGCAACAGTACTGAACTTAATTGTGTTTGTTTAAAAAGCAGTTGTTGTTTTTTTATGTCTGAAAGCAGCAATTTGAATATTTAATGTGAGTGCTAGAGGTGTTTGAGACATCTTCGCTTCATTTTAACATCAGAGCACATCTTTGTTTTCACCCACATTTCATTTTCACACACATGCACTCATAGCAGGGATATTGAATAAAAGGTTTTCTGTATCTCACAAAGATGCATGTAAATATGTAAGTGAAATATGTTGCTTTTCTTGATTAAATTGTTCAAGGATTTCATTTAAATATTTCAATGAAGAATTCACCCACGCTATTCTATCTTCCAAAGGCAATATCAAGACCAAGGAGACACTGGAAAAGCAAAGCCAAGATTTTGAATGAGATGCTGATTGAATCAGACGGAATCGTTGGCAACCAGTTTAGCCTTGACTATATTAACAAGGTCATTCCACCAGAGACATCCCATACTCTATCTAATCCAAGTCTGCTTTTGGATTCACTTTTTACAAATACTTTTGCCTTCCAATGTTTCCATCTGCTGTTACTGTCTTGGACTTCATTACAAATAGAACATTTGAGTCTCTTGCGATAGCGTTGATTGATTTGCAATTCAGTGTGGAATTCACTTTCTAACAAATTGAGCAATGACAGAGGAAACAACTTTAATTTGCCTTTCCACTACATAACAATTAGTGTGATATCAGTGTGATTGTGATCATACATTATTTGTCTGCTTATTTTTAATCAGTGTTTGCATTTGCACCACTTTAACTTACATTAAAATCATAAACCTAACCTAACCTGCAATAAAGTGATTAATATGTGCATGCTTATTTTACCGCAAACACACTTCAGTCAAAGGGGAGTTTGCAGTAAAACAAATAAATAAATGATTAAATTATACATACAGGGGGTCCTCAATTTACGGCAGAGTTCCATTCCTATGCTGGCAATGTAACCCGAATTTCAATTTAAAGCTGCATTAAGCAAGTTTCAAACTTTTTTATACACGACGGCCTGTACGAGCACGAGCGAACAGAAACTCCTCTGGCAAAGCCACTATTTACAGACTAGCAAAGATGACTTCAACTGATATAATGATAGAAAGATAATGATAAGACAATGATAGAGCAATTCTGAATAAATTGCATTAAATCTACTTTGTCATAAGCAATATTAGCTTTTGATTTTCACCTTCATTTGTCATCATTATTGTTTAAAACTTTAACTGTCACTGCTCCGATGTTTACATGAGCGCCTATCAGACTATATTTTGGCTCATTTTGTTGCGCTGGAGAAGTTTTTCTCCTTTCTTCTTTTTTGGGGGTCCGTGATCAGAGTTCCAGCTGTGCTCGAAAGCATCTTTTTCTTACTCCCGGCAGATTCCATACAATATAAAAGGTTGCATTTGCAGTCGTGTTGCTTTTCTCAGTCTCTCAGGGTGAGAACTATGCAATATATATATATATACATATATATATATATATACAGTATGTGTGTGTGTGTATGTTTGTGTGTGTGTGCGTGCGTGCGTGCATGTGTGTGCGTCCCGCTCCAGCATGTCAGGGAGATTAGTCTTTTGCGTAAATCTAAAAAATAGATCGTTTGGACAAAAATTGTCGATTTTGAGATTTGTCCCCAAATTTTCATTTCATTTAGCCAACTTTAGCTAGTAACGCTATTAAACTCAGTATCCTGTATTGAAGAGCCCTGAGTTCCTCGCCTCCAACGTCACTTCACAAATGATTGATATAAATGGACATAGCATCCAATAAAAGTCCAAATACACCATAATGTGACCATTTAGCACGAAAGTAAACAGAAGACGCACCACATTGCCCTTCCACACTAACCTTACCAGCCACGTAACACTCAAAAGTACTGTAACGATCTAGGGTTGTGTTATGTGCTGTCTTCTATACAACGTGCTTGTGAATGCATCGCAGGAAGGGAGGGGGGAGCGTAGCCGTTTGTGTGTTGACAATAAAGAAGTAAAACCAACGTTTACTGTTGCTTGAAAAACGTTACAGTACTGTATAAAGAAAAAATATATAAAATAGAGTAATTACCTCATCGCTATACATCCTTCACACATCCACTGCAAACAGAAATGCATTTCAATCCAACTCCACATTACTGTGAGACGACACTATACACTGGTCCTTCTGAGAAATGTGGTCTTCATTCAAGGCAAAACACTACCAATGTCTGGTCGGTGCTGGATTTCACTTTCCTTTCTTTTCTTTGATCCTTCCTCGGGTCTCCTGACAACCTCACGACTCTAGCTGGATTCTGAAATATGCGGTTTAGGTGAACGGTATGAGATTTTTAACAGGTTTTAGGTGAACAAATGAGTACACACTAACACGCACGCACGCACACACATGCACACACACACATACACACGTACACACGCACCTGCACATTCTCACCCACATACAAAATAATAAATTTAAAAAAAGGCAAAACACTACCGCTTTTGTCCATATGGTGCTGCCATAATCAATCAAAACACGTGATTAAATATCAAAGGACACACTGACATTGAAGTCTGAATCAGGTAAGTACATTGTTATACGTTAATCTAGAACTTAAACAGTGGGTCAACACATAAATGCAAATGTGAAACTAATATTCCGCTTATAACATACAGAGCCTAGACATACATATACAGCATGTTTATATCCACTACTTTGATTAGATTTACATTTTCCTCATGTGCTCCTGAAATGCGTCTTTGAGTTTGTCATATATATATTTTTCTTTCCAAAGAAAAACATTAGGTTAGCCCATCAATGTTTGTTTAATAGCATGGTTTACATACCTACTGCATTACTGTATTTTCTTGAGCTTCTCAAAAAATAAAGCTCTTTTGTGAAAAATTTAAGTTCATTAGCTTGATATTAATATATTGGTTAAAGTAAAATTCACAAAAAGTTTAACGTTCATGAAATACAGAAGTTCATATGATTTAATAAAAAAAATAAAAATCTGGTTATGTTTTTATTTTATTTTTTAGAATCGTTATTGTGAAAAGCCACACTGGCTGATGATCAAAAAAAGGTTAATTTAGAACGCTAATTCACCTGCTGCCACAAGTAAATTTTAGTAGTATATAATTGACTTTTCAATGATGACAGTATACTGAATTGTTGAGCTGATTGGTCAGAAATAGATATAATGGATTGAAAAGCCATCAAATCACCATGCAAAATGTTTTTTTGTGTGGTTATTTTCAGTGAAAGTGTCTGTTATTTACCAGTTTGAATGGGTTCTTTCAATGAAACGATACAATTGGCGTCAGACTACATTTACGCTTGAATATAAAGGACCTCGTGTATGATGTAATGTAAAAAGATATTTAGTTTCTATATTCATGTTAGAATTACTTTTTTTCAATTTCACTGAATAGTAAACAATCAGTAATAGGTTTGTGAGGTTTGATCTTGCTTTAGAAGGCTACAAATACAATAGTGTCACAATATGATCCGATCACCAGTGATCCACAGTCTCATTAGTTGGTTGATTGGGTTTCCATCCACCCATTTTTATTTGAATTTTCAAAAAATGTGAAATAAAACTGAATGGAAACGCTAGAAATTTGAAAAAAGGCCCCAAATTCTGAAACAATTTTTTACGCTTGGAGGGGGTGGATTTAGAAGTATATCGAAAAAAGGAAATTGCAAATTTTGGCGATGGAAACAGGTTTTGTGAATAACCGCAGGCAAGACCGGATACACGTAAGGTATGTTTGGGGAGGGGGGGCGAAACTAAAATCTTTTTGGAATTAATTAAAGAAGCACATATTAATACTATTTTAGATGGAAAACAGCAAATAAATGCTACGGTTTATCAAGAATTACAAAAGCAAACTTATACGACGTCGTCCCACAGCGCAGTCGCTTCATGGTCTTCTTTTAAATTACGGATGGATCACATCTCTATGGTGTATACCGCCACCTACAGCGGCAGAGTCCCCTTTCAATATTCGCAAAAGAAGAACAGATGAAACGGGCATAAGTCACATGTCCATTATGCGCATTGTCAGTAAATTCGCTTAAAAAATTCTAAACAATTGGATGGAAACCAGACTATTGTTATGTTGTCGATGGGTAAAACTTTGCTGTGAGGGAAATTTCATGATCCATATGGCCTCTGGTATCCCCTAAGAGAGAGGTGAAATATGTCGCTTGGCAGAGAGTTCCACTTTGTCCCATTCCATCTGTGCAACCATTATTTATGCAGCACACGTCAACAAATCCTGTATCATCACTTTTTTGCTCCCCTGTTTGTACAGAATTACAGTTCAATGAAGGGCATTAAAACCGGTAATTCAATAGACAAATATTCTTGTCCACATTAAATATGTAAAAGTTGTATGCGGTGAACCAAATATACATTTAACAGATGTAAACAGGTCAAGGTTGAGGCTGACCACTGTTTTGAATTCCACCAGCATTCCCAGCGTAGCTACAGTATGAGACAAAGTCCTTGCCGCATGTCCAAGGTCTGCCCGAGAGCTCTTCCCATTTGGACCTGTTCTGAACTGAACTGCGATTCAGGTAGGTACTGGTCTGAAAGTGGGTTAGCTAAATCATAATGTACTCACCTATACAGTATATGGTTTGATAAGACTCAATGTGTCTGATCTGTTATCGAATTTGGGGAAAAACTGACTGTCACCAACTAGCTTTTATACATTGCAGGAAAACTTGCATGTTTTCCTAATCATTGATAAGAGACCAATTTTGTCCTTGTTGAGAATTGCCTTGTCACTTTCTATTTTCGCTGAGTCCTACAAACTGTAGTAGATAGCGACATTCCAAATGACAGTGTCTTATCTGACTAAGCTCAAGTGCATTCGCTAAGGGTGGAACTGGAGATATGCCAAACACAATGTAGAAAGTTCTGGCACTTTTTGCTTGCTCTTAAGGATCCATTAGTTTGCTATTATTATGCAAACCCCACAGGATCTAATTGTGAAGCTCAAACGCCAAGAAATGTGTGTAGATGTGGTGGGGAAGAGGGGTTGGTGTGCATAATCAACATAAATTTTAATGTACATAATATTGTGGGCAATTTCTTTAAAATGCTAGAATAGACTTCGGTGGTATAGGATATACTAAGAGCATGATGTTGGACAATTTGAGAAGCTGTCCTTCCCACATAAAAAGAAAAAAAATATCCCTACTTTGAGTGCATCCAATTAATATCATTGCGGCTAGTGAAAAAGCTAATTTTGAAAATGTGGTTTCTGTAATTACTCATCTGCAACATAAATTATTAATTATAATAAAATCAATTGTCAGTTTCCATTAAAGAGTTGTCACCAAACCAAGCTAAAAAAGACTCAATTAACATATTTACCTACACGACTTACAATAACGAATGTGTGGCGTGATGTGCAATATTCATTTGCACTTTCCGATACACAGTGGCACTTTTCCTAACATGATCTTTCATCTCATAGCACTTACATAAAAGATGGTATAGTAAGCAGTAGCACATCTTTCTTTCGCACACTAGCTCTGTTGGTCACCTACACATATAGCCGTTTCTTCCTATAGGCCAAGTAAGCTAAGCCACCTGGGGCCCCCCAAGCTCTATAGTCTCTACCGAGCTCTGTTGTCTCTATAGCTCTGTAGTTTTAGCTGAGGACAATTAAAATGTCCTGTCTTTATCTGTCTCTAATATTTGTTTATTACACCCATAATGCTTAAAAAAAATTAAACATAAAATATAAATAAAATAAAATGTGATGATGAGCAGTGGCTGGTGTTTTTGTGACTTTGTCACTTACTGTGTGAGAATGATTGACAGCTAACCATCTACCTTTTCCATTAGCGAGAGTACCAAACAAAACAGACACCTTAATGGCATCAAAACATTATCTCAGCGACGTGGAAAAACTGAAGAAAACTGAAAAAAGGTCTAAGGAGAAAGGTAAGGCACTTTTTGGTGATGGATAGTTGGAGGCAAAACTCTATTTTATTTTATTTTTAGCAATTTTATTTGTTTTGCTAGCCAGCTCCTTGGGCATTAACTAGTAAATGTTAAGATGTTAAGTTCACCTAGTATAATATGTAAATTATTGTAGAAAATGCATAACAATTTTAATATAAAAACAGATTCATTTTAATATTCCGCATTACTGCAATATTACTGTAATTTCACTGATGGTCTATTTGCTTGGTAACCTTTGCCATTTGCCAAAACACTCAAAAGCTGTTTTATTTATTGACGTAAAGAGGACTGTCAATTTAAGATGTTTAATTTTGACTGTAGTCTGTTTTGCTCATAAAATGGGACCAGGTTTAAAAAATCGGATAATTGATAGCAAACCAATTTTCCCATAAATCCATTTAAAAATAATAATTTTAAAGGCGTTTTTTTAATCTTAAGGTTTTCTTGAAATTTGCAGTTCACATGAATTTAATTGTATTTTCTAACACTTATGAAAGACCTGACTTATTGCACTTTAAGACAATTCAGAATCATTTTAATTTATATTCACAATTACTGAATTTGAATTATGAAAATATTGTCATCTCATCTTTGCTGATGTCAATGTTTGTGTAACACTAAAGTGATTATAACGCATACGGTGTTACTTTCATTAATAAACTAAATCACTTAATCAGTTACTTCATCCACAAAATTTTATTTGAAATTTAATGTTTGTGGAGTTTTTATCATTTCCTTCAGAGTTAAGCAGAATGGATGTTCCATAATTAATCAATATCGATTGAATTGAAGTGAATCGAATCAAACTGAACTCTTGTGAATCAAAACTGAATTGATTGATGACATTTGAATCGATTCCCAGCCCTATCATAAAGTGCAATACATTGTTGTATCTTAGAAGACCATCTAAAGGGTTAGAAATCTCTTCATTGTACTTTGGCAAACTAGGGGCCCCCAAACAGTATCTTGCCTAGGCCCCCCATGAAGCTAAAAACGGCCCTGCCTATACAGAATGAATGAATGATCTGTGTACGTGTAAGTATTGCTTATGTTTTAACTTTACTTACCCTATTTATATTGTCTTTATACTTAAAATGTTACATCGACCTGACAAAATTTACTAAGAATCTGGCCAAGGTCTTACATATTTACATGCAAAGGATTAAAAACTAAATACAGACGCTTTCATACATTGCATCTGGGGCATTTACGGGTTCAGTATCTTGCTCAAGGATGTAACCAATCTTTTACCAGATAAACGCTATCCTTTTTTCTTTTTTTTTTCTTGGAGAGCTCAGTATTGATCATTTGACATGTCATCATCATTGTTCTCCTTTTTTTTTTTTTTTTTTTTTGGTATGTGGGTGTGTGTTTGTGCGTGTGTGTGTGTGTGTGCGTGCGTGCGTGCAAAAAAAAAAAAATCCCATACCGTTCACCTAAACCAAACACTTCAGAATCCAGCCAGAGTCGTGGGGCCGTCAGGAGACCCGAAGAAGGACCAAAGAAAGGAAAGTGAAGTCCAGCACCGACCAGACATCACCCACCGGGCCACCAACCAGAGTCCTTCACCAACCCCAGAGACATCCAAACTCCAACAAATCAGGGAGACCTCAAGGGCCCAAAGGAAAGACTGAGGAAAGGTTGGAAGGACAGACGAAGCAGAGTGAGATCCCAGACACCAGCATCCACCGATTCAATGACCTGAGGGAGAAGCAGATTGTGTCTGAGTTACGATAGATGCTGGTGTGGTGGATCTGGCATGCATGAAAATCTGGAGAGCAAACCCAGGAGCAGGAGCAACCCCCCCAACGCGGCCCGCGCCCCCAACCCAACGCAGCAGGACGGGGCACTGCAGGCCCGCCAGGCACCCCACCGGCCCACAACCCCAACCGATGCCCTACCCCCCCAGTTGTGTGGTGCATTAAAATTGGAGGGGAGTTGCAGGGCGAAGATGGTGTTTCCACTGTGCCTCTAGATAAACGCTATCCTAACAAACAAAACAACTACATTTTTGAAGCAAAAATGTTAAGAAACAAATAACAGTTGTTGTTAAACAAATTTGTATATTCAAAAGCTCTTTTAGGTTTCCCCAAAAGTGTGGAAACACATTAATACTTGCATTATGTGCATTTATTACCCCAGATGATAAATCAATGTGCTGTAAGTTGCTTTACTTAAAGTATTTGTATGTGGATAGGACTTATTTGTGGGCTCTACTGTTGTTTACCAACTGTTCTTTTCCCCACATAATAAATAGAGGAGCACTGGATGTCACACATTTGCTTTATTTCCCAAAGGACTGTTGAAGTTTCATAGCAGCACTATACCGTAAATCACAAAAGCACTATACCGTAAATCACAAATGCACCGTATCATTACTTGTTTTCATGTTGCTCCATATTGGTGATGAATTTTGTCAACTATAAGCACTATGGGCATTATTCATACCATACTTATTTTGCAATCTACAACACAGTATACAATTGAATCAACTAGAAATACTGTGGCTGTCCTAGTCAGACCACAGGCTCTCTCATCATTCTCCCTATTACAAGCCAACACATGATTTAATGATTTAATGATTTAATTTAATGTCATTTTAAGCCCATTATTTACTTAATCTATGAAATAATACATTTTAACCAATTATAGTGCATTTTGGCTCAGGAATAAGGTTAAACTTGATTTAACATATGGAGGAATATTTTATGTCTGATTTTTTTTTTTTTTTAATAGTTTCAATTTTTAATGCAATCAATTAAACATGATGGCTTTAAATTGATGTCTTTATGCATTTGCCGGCATAAAAAAAAGATATCTTGATCACTGGGACCTGCTTCCCCTATGGGAGAGGGAGAAAAAAAAAACAATAAGGTGGATCAGAAGATCTCCTTATTTCAAAGGATCTACTGACCAAATCCCATAGGCACACAAATCGGCTGTAAGATTTCAATGAGTTACCGTAATTTCCCACAAATAACACACTCCAGCATAATACAGATCAGTGCTATAAATAAAGCTGCCTTACCTTAAAGTTGCCCAAACACCCAAAGTAGAGACACTAATGAAGACACCGTGAATGTCCATGGAAAACCGATGTACTCTACAATGCGTGCAACCAATGTCCATCATTTTTTAAACATAAATCCAACAGACTTATTTTTTTGCAGTGCACTTTTTTTAAAGTACATTTTACAATATGAGCCATGAGAGCTGTTTATTGCCCCAGGCCATCCAATCAAGAAGGGCTGCGGGTGCACATCAGCCATTTGCTAAAAGATTATTAGATCATCCTAAATCGTTGAGGTCAAAGTACAATCAATTTGAACACGACTAATGTTAACAGAAAATCCCCCAAAGCTTACAAACTGTTACTCATCTACATGCAGTGATAAAAAGTTAAAATAATGCTGAGTGAGGAAATGCCCACACACAAGTAACAGATTCACAGTAATTTATAGTGTCAACATTTTAGAATGGCAAACATAACATTTTATAGTTTATTGTTCTGTTCCGAAAAAAGACTGCCAGGCAGGTTCTGGAAAAAGGTTTTTTTTTTTTCCTGTTATCTTTTGGGGTCTTCTGGAGGATTCTGCATGCCAGAGATATGGGATGGTCATCTTTGGAGTTAAACCAATCTCTGGGATGGCAGGACAACAATTAAGTTATTTTGTCTTTGATGAGGTTGCAAAAATTAGCAACCAGATGATGTTAACTAAAATAGTTAAAAACTTTAAATCATAGTAGTTTGGAACTGAAAAATATAACAATTTGAATTCAATGATTATTTTAAACTAATTTTTCCCCAGGTGCATATTAATGCTTAAAACCTAAATTGCCTGCTGAACTACACAATTTAAAGTGAGAACCATAATAAATGTTAAATAAATTTATCAACTTTCCTGTAGATGTATAGAATATATACAGTACATTAAACATGCATAAATAAAAGACATGGATACATTTTATTGCGGCAGCACGGTGGCTGACTGGTTAGCACGTCCGCCTCCCAGTGCTGAGGACGTGAGATCGAGTCCGGGCTTCGGCCTTCCTGGGTGGAGTTTGCATGTTCTCCCCGTGCTTGCGTGGGTTTTCTCCGGGTACTCCGGTTTCCTCCCACATTCCAAAAAACATGCATGGAAGGTTAATTGAACACTCCAAATTGTCCCTAGGTGTGAATGTGAGTGTGGTTGTTCGTCTCTGTGTGCCCTGCGATTGGCTGGCAACCAGTTCAGGGTGTACCCCGCCTACTGCCCGAAGCCAGCTGGGATAGGCTCCAGCACCCCCGCGACCCTAGTGAGGAAAAGCGGCCAAGAAAATGGATGGATGGATGGACATTTTATTGCAGTTTATAACAATTCCATCAATTTATGTTTGACACCACTGATGCTGCAGCCCCCATTATTTGTGGCACATTTACCATGTTAACTGTAAAATTGTTTGTTCAAGTTCAGTTGAAAAACAAAAAGGCCAAGATAAAGCGACTAGTAATAAGAAATGTAATATTTTTGGGTGTTTTTGTGTGTGAGCGGATCATCATCACGGCTTTCATCTGGGGACATATAATCTTTCAGGTTACTTTGGCTTCCACAGATAAGAAAAACAAGAGGCTACGCACCATTTGTCTTCTCTATGTCAACATTTTCTTTCCCATTGCATGCAATAATTGTGCCCTCCAGAATTTATACGATGAGCACAAAAGATTGATTGGTCTAAAAAGTTTTGCTATTTCTTTGGCCAAAATTGTCTCTTAAGACTGGCGATACCACCTCCTTCACCACTTGTCTTGTAAATATACACCACAGAGAAGAGTTAACAATCCCGGCAGATTTGAATGATTAGAAATATCAGCAAGGATATAAAATGAGGCTTCAAAATACAGTGGAATACAGTGTCTCGGATCTCATACAAATCGGACTTCAACTAAAAAATCGGAGTAAAAAATGCCTCGGAGTTTGAACTCATTTTTGGAGCTTGAACACCCAAGCAAAGCAAGCTAAGCCGAACGTACCTTGAAAACGAGTAGCCGAGCGAAGCCGAGCGAAGCCGAGCGAAGCCGAGCGAAGCCGAGCGAAGCCGAGCGAAGCCGAGCGAAGCCGAGCGAAGCCGCCACTGCTCATTTCCAGTCAGAATGCTCACGTTGCCACTGCTCATTTCCAGTCAGATTGTGAATACTCCCGGAGATGCTCCATACTCGCGAGTGCATTTTGATTTTTACACGACAATTTTCTCCGCCATGGGCCCAAAGAAAGACAACAGTGCCAGGGGGCAGCAAAGAAAAACATACAGTGCTACAAAACACAGTGGAATTAGGAAGGAGATTATCGCGTCGTTGTAACTACCGTGAATACTTCTGTAAATACTGGCACGAGGACCCCATTGGTAGTTGCTTGGTCAAGGAAAAATATCGCAAGATGCATTTTCCTACCGGAAGTTGTTGGTATGTGGGGTGAGGGCAGGCGGAATCATGCTCACGGCTGATTGAATGAGAGGGACAGCTTGATTGGACGTTCGTCTTTTACCAGAAAGTTATTCCATGTGGCGATTTAAAACTAAATTATAAAATTTTCCTCCCAAAAAATTTGCGCTAATACCAATGAATCAAACAAAGTTGTAAAACATATTTTGATTCTGGATATACATATGAAGTAATACTGGATATGCTCCGGACGTATCACGCTATTGAAATATGTATGCGCACGCTGAAGGCACACTTAAAAGAGGTTGGGCCTTACAGACGTCATAACTATTCTTTGCTACCTGAAGTGAAACATGCCATTTTGACCGAACTGCAAGCACCAGGACAATTGTTTGGCTATCGGACCATAGACGCATTTCCACAACAGGAACTTCGGGGTGAATTAACGGGGCCAGCCCCATATGTGCACGTTTCCACTGCTGGAACCTTCCCAACCGAGCTACATTTACAGGAACTTACGGGGACGAGCGGCGGTCCTACTCGAGGGTAGGTACTCTGCCAGCCCCATAAACTTCTAAAAATTATTTAGTATAAAAATTATCTTACCTTCATGCGCGACGATGATGCATTCTCGGCTTAAGTCTCTTCCACCAAAACAATTGTCTTAATAATACTTTGCCTATTTTCGTTCCACTCTACTGTTAGCCTTTTCAAATTCTTCATCTAGACGCCGTCTCATCTCATTCAAACCATCCATCCATGCCAAGTACATTAAAAAAAAGCAGAAAAACCGGCAACCGACACAAGTTTTTCTCTTTCCTCATTGTTGTTCTTATTTTTGCGGCGCCGTACTTGGGTAACATCACAGAAACTGTCGCAACGAGATTACGTGTCGGTCGAAACTCGGGACTTTCGAGTCAGCCTTTTCAAATTCTTCATCTAAACGGCAAGTACATAAAATAAAAAGCAGAGAAAGTTTTTCTCTTTCCTCGTTGTGATTTTCGTCACGTGGTGCTTGGGTGGCATCATGGGAGAAACCGTCGCACGGCGTTAACGTGTCGATCGAAACTCGTGACATCGCGAAATGGGTCGTACTCCGCAGTGGAGACACAGCCACAAGTGGGCCGGCTGAGAGGACGGTTCCTGTGAAAGTCCCTACCCCCCTCCCCATACCCGAACGTCCTGCAAGTTCTTCATAAGAAACACCAATTACATGTAATATGTGATTTTGTAATGCTGTTGAAACAACTACATCCACAAGGGACAGCACTGAGAACACGCAGGTTTGCAAGATGCACGTACCACTCAATGGGCCCAAATTACATTTGGCATGTGGGTTGCTACGATAAACTGAAATCCTTTGGCTTAACCTTGTCGGGATGTATAAGGACAATAATGTGGCTTGTGTGTGGGCCAACAAACAACAATCCGTCTGTAATCGCTCACAATTATATTGTGTCAAGAGTCTTGGTGTCATCCCAATGAGACTACGAACAGACATCGGAGAATGGGACGATGGCGGCAATACAGTGCACTCTTTGTCTTGCACATAGCGAATATTATGCAGGCTCATCCAGCAACAATTATGGAATCATGGTGGTCGTTCTTCAGAAGAGGAAGGTTGGTATATGTCATGTGTATGGTGGATGAAGAAGTACACAGCAGTTCAATGTGGGAAAAATTAAAGCTGAATTGTTGAGTACAGTATACCAAATAGCAAAAGTGATTTAGATTTATGATGATGGATTTATGATTTCAGTATAAACTCATGTGTAGGCAGAAGTGCAACCTGTGTTTCTTGTTTTTATTTTTACTACATAATGCATTACACATTTGTATTTTCTAGCTAAATAGCCAATCAATGATCTCACCTGCCACTACAAACGGTAATAAACTTGTGAGGATACATTGAAAGTGGCTTCCGTGGGGACGGGGCCTTAGTCTTCTGTCTTTTGTTTAGTTTGCGTTGTTCCATTGTTTATTTGTAGCTGTTTGTTCGTCTTTTGCTCTATGTCATGCCTATTTGATCACCCACGTCTTGCCATGCCAATTTTTGATATTTGTTGTTTTTATTTCTTTGCACTTTGCCTTGTTTGCCACCTTGTTTTTGTTCAATTAAAGAAAACCCCTTTTTTTGTTTGACCTCTGCCTCCTGGTCTATGCTTCCCTGAAACTAGGTCCTCAATCACATCATCCCTGACAGTACATACATACAGTACCTAGTAATAGTGACAGGAATATTTTTAGCATAAAACATACAAAAGGAGGTGAAACTAAATGTTTCTCAAAACTAACCGAATTTGACCGGATTTGAAATCAGGACCTTAGGACTGTGAGGTGGATAATAATAATAATAATAATAATAATAATGCATCGGATTTATATAGCGCTTTACTAAACACTCAAAGATGCTTAACAATGGAATGGATAGATACATTATTGATGCACTCACACATTCACACTGTGGTGGCGGTAAGCTACTTAAGTAGCCACTGCTGCCCTGGTGCAGGCTGACGGAACCGTGGCTGCCAGTGTGCCCTCCGACCACCACCAAACATTCGCACCTTCCATACACCAGTGTGAGTAGCACTAGAGACTGTTGAGCCAGCCAATGTATCCCCAGCACAAAATATGATGGACATTTACATCAAAATCTAGAATTACCAAAGCTTTGGTGTAAACATGAGAAAATTCAGGAAAAGTTAACAATTCCGAACATTTCTAAACTTTACAGTAGTGTCAGTCATAACAGACATTTAGGCCTAATCCCATTACTTCCTCTTCACACTACCCCCTTTGTTTCTTTAATCTCTCCCCTCCCCCTTCTATTTATCTGGGGAGGCAAAGACAAGAAAATCTCTCTCAGAATAGATCATTTTCACAAAACCCGGAAGGTAAGTGATCGTTGTGCTTATCAACTTCCGGTGTGGTTCACAGCGACTGTAACAACAATGCAGGCGAAAAATAAAAGCCACTATATCGTACTGGAATGCTCTTCCAGCGTTTTAAACTATTAAAGCAGCCTTTCCTTTAATCTCATTCGTTTCCCTGCGACACGGAACTAAAGCCAAATCAGTAATTCAGTATTCACAGCACATCATTAAATTGTGGACTATGTCTTGTCTGACCCAAATGGAAATCATGAAAGAAATAACCAATTCACTTAAAGGATCTTTGTGCAGTTTGTCACTTTTTTACTGCCACCTCTGGCCTAAAGCATATCTGCAGCATTCCATGGTGCGCGTGCGAGTACGTACACAATTTTAAAGCACCAGCCACAGTTGACAAACAAATACATGACTTCAAATGAGGTAAGAAAAACTCCGCCCTTCCCCAAAGAAACTGTGGAGTGTGAGGGTCTGCACACTTTATTATAAAAGGAAGATAAAAGCTGATGGGCGCAGTCAGAGTAAAACAGTCAGGGCTCTTCGTACTCATCTGAGCATTGGTGGCGCATGTAGAAAAAGCTTTAATATCAGAATGCAGAATTAATTGCACCATTCGTCTGTTAGGTTTGCCAAGCCCCCCCATCGGCACATCTTGGATACGACCCATCCTACACAACGCCTGTTTGGTCCGACCTAAAAAAAGTCGGCTGCAAACGTATCAGCGGGAGCAGTACAAGATGTATTCTCCGGAGTTTGAGAACTCACAAATAGCGCAAGAATTTAGCTTGCTGGCAAGGTTAGTTGTGTTATAATGTGAATAATGTAAACACATTGTATGATTACTTGCTGACACTGTCAAGGTTAACTTTTGTTTCGACATCTGCAATGATAACATGTATTATTACTGTTCCTGTAAGAATGTAAACATTGTCGAGCTCTAACTCTGTTAGGACATTTGTAATGTCAACATGCAAGGTTGTTGTTGATGAAGGTTGGTATTGTGACTACAATTAATGTGATGTAAATATTTTTGATTTGGGGAACTCATGAACGGAAAATTTTGTGGACTAGAGAGACACATCTGAAACTGTATTGTTCAACAACAAATTGACTGGAGATCAACGGAGTTGGTGAGCTCGTTCTGGGATGCTGCTGGCGGAGGCTCCTCTGATGGGCGGGCTGGCCTTAGTGAGCGCTCAGAAGTATCGAGATCTGGATGTGAAAGATCTGAAGAGCTGTACCCACTCAGGGGGCGGGTATGAAGCATTTTAAGCATCATCAGATGTTGGCAGTGGAGGCTGAGCTGACCAGAATGGATTGAACATTGCTGTGGACGCAATGATTAGAATGCAAGTCGATCTACCCTTGGCCTGGATGCCACATCATGGGTGGAAACTGATCAAAGGTCAGCAAAGACGCTACTGGCGAATGAAAGAGTATGCGCTCGCCGTGGCTGCACGCCTGGTGGGGTGGGCCTGTTGGTGGCGTCTGGGGACCCGATTTACCAATTCCAAATGACTGGGACTAGCCGCAAATGACATTAACTCAAGATGAACTGATCAAGGAATGTGCAGACTCAAGTCTGGGATTTATTGATAATAATATGAATCAATGACTCTCAAAATCAATATATGACTGATGCGTGCAGTGAGAATTGATAGGTACGGGTTAATAATAAGCCATGACTTCAACCCGTCAGCCGGTCTTTCGGATGTTAGTTACAAATCATGTGATCAATGTAACCTGTTTTAATAATGTGTCTGAAAGGAATAATGAATAAATCAAATCAAAATTTAAGTGAATTTGAGTGATTCGGCGACAGGAAAGACCACATTTTATTATCAGGAAAGGCCAGCACACACATACATCTGCAGTAGGCATTCATCTCCGAGGATTTCGTGTTGGATTCCCGAAACTCGAGGTTGTCCCAAGCCTTTTCCCTTGTTGGATTAACTTTACGCCGCCTCCTATGAGGAATCTGTGTTTGATCGATGCTGCAAGCAAACGAGTCCTCACTGGAAATTTCGTCATTATATACTGAGACTATGACACAAGTACAAAAACACAAACACACATCAAACATCGCAATCATCATCATTGAAAACAGACTATAATACTTAAATAAGGTCCTCTATATTCCTTACTATGAATTAGGCCAACAGTAAGCAGTTGCTTTCTTACCTTATGAGAGATATGGGGCCATTATTGTAGCAAAACTATTTACAAATGTGTATTTCGATCCACAAATATGTAAAACGAATTCGTATCCGCAACTGAAGTCACAAATGCGTACTTAGAATCTACAAATGTGTGACTGAAGTCACAAATGCATAACGAGCACCTACAAATGCGTATATGAAGTCAAAAGTGTGTAATAAATCGGCAAATGCGTACACTGATTTGTATGCGTAAACACATAGTATATATATCTGACCTGTAATCACCAGGCCTCTTGATTGGCTGTATTCTTATGTGACTTTTGCTACAGTTCTTTTGCCAGAGTTATGTGGCGTACCGCTACAGCCAATAATATTTCTGTTGTTGGTTGCAATCTTGTTGACTAGGCCATATACGGCGTTTTGTTTTGTTTTTGTCTTTTGGAGACAAGGGGCCTTTTCAGATTCTCATCTTTGCAGGGGACATTTTTTTTCCTATCATATCCACGGACTTATGAACATGTCATTCATATTTAAGTCTGTGATCCGATCCAAGCGAGATGACCTGAAAGTACTTGGAGGATCTATGGGGAGGAAGGCTGAATGCCAATATAATCCAAAATACTGTGGCGATTGTTTTTATATTTTCAGAGGTTGAACTGGACATAAGACGTAGAGATGTGTGCGCAAATATTGGTGCCTGTAGTGTTCTTGTGTTCAAAGAAGAAGCGTTCACTTGATTTTTATGCTAGCTTCTACTAGCTGCTTTTATTTCACACTCCCTTAACCCCCCAGGTCCCTTGAGGCTACACTATCACACACGGCCATTCATAAAAGTTTTCTTTTCTTCAGCGACATACACGCACACGAAGCGTTTTAGACAGCCTCCTTTTCAATGAGTTTCTCGTGGAAAAAACTGATTTAGGTTTGTGAAGTCTGGTTTTCATGGGCGCTACGGCGTCGAGCACATTTTTGCAGGCATAAGTAAAACCATCACAAAATGATTCAAGTGATGCAATAAAACAGCGCTTGTCTTGGCAAAAAGATTGCAGAAAACCATGCAGCAGTGGAAGGGTTAATCATACTAAACTGGAGCACAGGAACACATGATTTTGGTGCAGTACAAGAGAGGGAAATTTCAAATAAAACAGGCAAATGATCAGAAAACGCATCAAATATTTCAAGACTGGAGACAGTTACCATCAGATCAAGGATGTGCCCACAATCATGACTTGGGAATCACACACATTGCACAACATTAAAGCATTCAATCAAATTCAAACACTCTTTAACCAAAGGCTTTTCAGGGCAACACACAGGTCTAAAAAAGTCCCCTGTGATAAGGATGCAATCATAAACCATTAGATTCGGCCAAGAACTGATAAAGATTCACTGAGAAAGTCCTTGTTACACAGAGGTGGTATAATATGACACTGCACACATCACGAGGGGAGTGGAGCTCAATTCAAGCAAATTCACTTCAAAGCTGGCAAACGCTTTAGAGGGTCAGAGTTACTTAGTACTTACTTAGTTAGTTACTTAAGCCCTTTGAGTATTAAAAAACATGCAGGCCATCAACAAAAGTAAAAATAAAAAATTTGAAGGGAATTTTCATTGTAAACTCACTCGTTTCAATAAATAATTCCAGTATGAAGATACAGAATATTTTTCTCAAATTAACTGAACTATTACTGTTAACGCTACTCTACACTAAACAAAGTTATGTGCTAATGTTTTCATTTTAACTGTTACAAAACCCCTTTAAAAAAAACAGACAATCCTGGAACCAACAAGCTCCCATGCAGCTACCTTTTTATTCACAACTTTGAAACAATTGCCTCAAGTATCATAAAGATTTGGAAAGTGGAACATCGCTAAAATGATCTTCTCCTCCATGGTGATGGATAATGCACTGTAGCATGCCTTGCGTTCATTGGCTCGTCAATGTAACCTCCGCTGATTGGTTATAGCACCCGGCGACAGCAACTGTTGTGTTCTGGGAGTACCACATAAAAGGATCCCAAAACCATAGACACAAAATATGGACTCACAAGGATATTTATTACAAAAATAGAAATTGAAAAAGTACAACAAAAACCACTGGCAGAGCCAGGAATTAACCAAAGGCAGACACAATACTTGCAAAAGGCAAGGAGAATTTTTTTTTAAAAAAGCGCTTGCTACAAAAATGCAACGATAATGAAGCACAAAAAAATGCTTGCTTCAAAACGCAACCGAACGAGGTAGGAAAACAAAGCGAAGCAAAACATGATGACGAGGAAACTATGAACCATAACTATGACGTCTAGAAAATCTAGCACTTGGCAGAACGCAGTGACCAAGGTAGAATAATCCAACAATTGAGTGCTGTCGCAGAAGTCCACTTCAGGCCACTCAATCAGGTGCTGGAAAAAACAAGAACACTTCTGAGAGCACAGAACATGACAGTGGCAAAAGTTTAAACATTTTCAACTTTCTAGTATCGCAGCACACCTTGACTGTAGGTGAGACACATGTCTTTGTACTCCTCACCTGGTTGCTGCCACATACGCTTGACAACAACTTGAACCAAGTAAGAGTATCTTGGTCTCATCAGACCACAGGTCATGCTTCCAGTAATCCATGTTCTATGTCTATTTGATTTCAGCAAACTGTTTGCAGGCTTTCTTTTACATCACCTTTAGAAGAGACTTCCTTATCAGATGACAGCCATGCAGACTAATTTGATGCTGTGTGCAACGCATGGTCTGAGCCCTGACAGGTTGTCCTGGGTGTCCCCCCCATCCCTTCAACTTCTGAGGTCAATTCTGGCAGCACTCATATTTCAAGGGATTACAATTCCTACGATGAGAGCGAGAGAGAGAGAGAGAAAGAGAGACTTGTTGAGTCATGTCGGGCATGCGGCCTGTTTAAATGGATTCACGGACGAAAGGAGGAAGTAAGTGGCGACCGGTATTTACGGTTTGGAACATACTTGGCTTGCTGGAGGACCCATTTAAGTTTCAGCTGCGAGTCGATCCTGTGGCATGCTTCGCTTAACTTCTTGCTAGATGCCGCGACAACATAATGTAAGTTACATACATACACACAATTACACAATATGGCTAAACTCGTGACTGGGATAAAAGTTTTGCAGTTAATGTCACGCATGGTCATCCTCATAGCATTATTAGTGCATGCGTGCGTGTGGGTGAAATGAGCTACCATGGGGAATGTTGCTTTTAAAAGCATAATGTGTCCCTTTTTGCCACATTTTACATTACACCAACAACCGCTTTGTTAGCCCGCAAAGCTTTATTTTACTTCATTGGATATCAATCAATCAATCAATTAATCCTGTAGATGCTTTTAAATGGTTGTCAATTACACAAGGATTTTTGCTATTTGTAGGCTGCCCGGGTCCCCTATCACAATAGCAGGGGTGCACTGTATAGAAATATAAATTGTAGGGATATTTATTTGTATTTTGACTTCATTAGCATACTTGGTATTGGAATAATCCAAAAGTAATCCAAAGTAATTGTTACATTACTTTAATACTATGGTACTTGGATTACGTTACTAAGTTTTTTTTAGCAGGTAACTTGTAACTGGAACGGAATTCATTTTAAAGGTAACCCTCCCAACCCTGGCTGCAGCTTAGTTTTAGGATGTTGGCAATACAGGTAGTCCTCTAGTAACAAACATCCGATTTATGAACATTTGCAGATACGAACAAAGGCTGACTGATGTCCATAAAAGCTGTATTTTGCATGCAAGTTAATATTTAAGTGTGCGCCACATCATACATTATGGTACAGTATTATACTGTAGTGCCCCTCTCTGCCACAACTCCGCCGAGCAGCACCGCACTATTTACCTGTCTGTCCGGCGATGAACGGCACAGGAGCCATGGCGCACGCACTCTTCATGCACTCGATATTGGCGCCACACTGTGTGTAAATTTTAGAGGCTCTCCTGGAGTATATTTATGAAAAGCAGTCCTCAGTCGTCTTCTTTATCGGCGCAGTAGCAAAACGTACAATTTCTCTACAGCTTCAAAATCAATTCAATCTGACTCGTCATATGCACCAATCACAATTCATGTGCACTCGGAAAACATAGTTTCCTGAGACCGTTACACCCATTACGTAATACATTCCACTTCAGCCTCACCCCAATAACTCCTCCACCATCTATGTACAGTAAGCATATTTATTTAGTTTTTATTGCATTGTACTTTGTAAAAATGTAACGTACTGTGAGGAAAAGTGGTTCAAAAAGTAGATGGATGATGTAATCTAATGTATGTTTTTTTTTTTTATCTATGTACTGTATAAAAAGTATATAAAATCTATATTATTTAATTAGTTTTTTGGTTTGTTTGTTTTTTACATATTTTTATTATTTTATTAAAAATAATAATTTGATAAAATTTAATTTTGAAACAAAATTACAGTGGTACCTCGGAATTTGAACATAATTCGTTCCTGCGAAGTGTTCAAAGTCCAAATTGTTCAACCTCCAAAATATTTTTTCTCATAGGAAATAATGTAAATGCAATTAATCCGTTCCCAAGCTCCAAAACCAGAAAATTTTAATTTCTATTTATGTTTTTTATATTTACAGTACAGTACAGTATTTAAACAATAAAAAAATACCTTACCTTTTTTGTTGTGGCGTGATGGCATCAGTGGATGATAAATGCTCTGTTAATGCTGTTCAGTGCTGAGTTAGTGTATTTTACATTGGGCATTAGTGTTGGGTCGTTCACGTACGTTTCATTAAAAAATAACAAATCTTTTCAGTGAACGTGAGTGAACGGATCACTTCCTGAAGTGATTCGTTCTTTTCTCAGTTAATTTGAGCTCAGCCACGCTCATGTTGTCAATCTTCGCGAACGACCAATCAGCAGCCAGCGTCAGACGCGGGCGAACGTACTCCCATGCTATTGGCGTTAGTCAACGCGGATCAGTGAGTGAACGAGTCAGTGAGTGAACGTGTTGCCATTTCCGGTTCAGGAACGTATCAGCGAGTGAACGAGTCAGTGAGTGAACGTGTTGCCAATTCCGGTTTAGGTAATGATTCAGTTAGTGAACTTACTTACAAATATAGCAACATAATATTAACGGCGTGTTTTATTTTATTTATTTTTTGATGAAATGATTCAATGATCCAATTCAGTGGTTGTCATGACAATAAAAATAAAAGTTTGCCATTGGCCCAGCAGTATGTAGGTCAGAATAAGGATTGGACTACTGCATGAGACAGATTCGTTCTTAAAATGACCCAATTTGACCACGCCAAGAAATATATCAGAACAATTCTTTATCCTTGGACTATTTTGACAGAAAACATGCCAGACATGATACGAAGACACCAGGGAACTTGTTTAAATTGTGAAAAAAAATAATACATGATATTTCTCCTTAATTGTTTAAATGTGCCACATAAATTGTGTGTGGTTGAAAGATTGGATATGTACTCGTTTCCTAAGGTCAAAGGTCAATTCACATTGTCAGGGTGTTCCTTTTCAGCTTTCTAGCAGCTGTATCCCCCCTTCCAAACTTTGCTCATGAGTTATTTAGTTTTCCTTTGTTAGAGCTGATCCTAAAGCAGCTTTATTGTAGAGATCGTATAGCACTCTACCAGTTGTAGCTTTAAACTGAGTTTCCTCTGTGATAATTGTCGGGGCTACAGGGACTACACACTGGCAGATTTCTAGTTTAAAATTAGTTTTAGCTTTGAAAAGTTTCACTCTTGCAAGCATACACTGTTTGTAATATTTTGGCAGAAACTTCATGTTTTCATCCTTGTAGCCTCAGAGAAAAGTCTGAGGTGCAAGACAAGATGATCAACCAAGAATGCAGCAAAGTAATGTGTCATGATTTACAAGAATTTTATTTTACAGAAAACAAACTTGTCTAATTCAGAGATCCCAGTTAGCCCCCAACTTGTATTTGCCAATGCACAGTGAGCATGACCTTTTTGTGTAACAGCTGACGGCCTGCGGCTTTAAGCTGGCGTAGGTCGTTCAGACCTACGCGGGATGAGTAAACTGCACTTTGACTTTGTGCAGTTGGGTGCTAATGTCAAAGTGTACCGCTTTGTGGTCTGAGATGCTGAAATCGATGACTGTGAGGTTGGTGGGGGGGGCGATGCAGTGCAGCAGATTAAGTCCAGTATGTGACCTTTGTTATATGTTGTAAATACAAATGTCAATTTGACTTTGTTGTAATGTCTTAACACATTAATGCTTTTTTTTTTTAATTCAGACTTCAAAAATGTAGAATTTGTTTTATTTATTTTTTATCTTAGATAATATACAGTTGTGGCCAAATTTAAATTAAAATTCATAAATTCATCATAAATTATTGTTTGTCACAAAGTTTGCTGCTTCAGTGTTTTTAAATCTTTTTGTTAGATGTCACTATGATACACAAGTAAAAGTAAAAGTAAAATTACAATAATTTCACAAGGTGGCAAGGTGCTCCATCACGCTGGAAAAGGAATTTGTCGTCACCAAACTGTTTATGGTTGGTTGGTAGAAGTTGTTCTCGGAGGATGTTTTGGTACCATTCTTTATTCATGGCTGTGTTTTTAGGCAAAATTGTAAGTGAGCCCAGTCCCTTGGCTGAGAAGCAACCCCACACATGAATGGTCTCAGGATGCATTACTATTGGCATGACACAGGATGGAAAGTAGCGCTCGCCTTTTCTTCTACAGACAAGATTTTCTTCCAGATGGTCCAAACAATCGAAAAGGGGATTCATCAGAGAAAATGATTTTACTCCAATCTTCAGCAGACCAATCCCTGTACCTTTTGCAGAATATCAGTCCGTCCCTGATGATTTTCTTTGAGAGAAGTGGCTTCTTTGCTGCCCTTCTTGACACCAGGCTATCCACCAAAAGTCTTCGCCTCACTGTGCGTGCAGATGCACTGGGTGTGGCCCGATCCCACAACTGAATCCACTTTAGGAAACAGTCCTGCCGTTTGCTGAACTTTCTCGGGCGCCCTGAGGCTTTCTTCACAGCAATTAAACCTCTCTCCTTGACGTTCTTGATGACACGATAAATGGCAAATAGGGACTTAGCAAATAATTTCAATTCATCTGATCACTGTGCATAACATTCTGGAGTACATTCAAATTGCCATCATCAGAAATGAGGCAGTAGATTTTGTGAAAATTAATATTTGTGTCATTCTCAGAACTTTTGGCCACGACTGTACTTCATTTTAAATTAATAATAAAAAAAAAATTTCAGAGAGCTCCCATGGTTATCGGTACATCTTAAAGGATCTTTGTGCAGTTTGTCACTTTTTTTTATTCGCGACTGGCCCAAAGCGTAACTGCAGCATCTGTGTCAGGCTCGTTCATTGTGTGCGTGCGAGTACGTGCACCATCTTAAAGCAACAGCTACAAGTTGACAAACGAAGAGATGACTTCTAATCAGTTAAGAAAAACTCATCACCCCCCCAAGGAAACTGTGGAGTGTGAGGGTCCGCACACTCTACTATAAAGGGAAACTAAAAGCTGATAGGTGCAGTCACAGTAAAACAGTCAGGTCTCTTCATACTCATCTGGGCATTAGTGGAACATGCATGATGTAGAAAAAGCTTTAATATTACCTTTTTAAACTGCACAATGCACCTTTAAATAGAAACTTAAAAAAGTAAATACCATAGCTCGGTTTTTTTTTCTGAAATTTAAAAAATCCTGAAATTTTAAACTTTCACCTTTCTTTGGTATTGTTGATTTTGTTTTTTTGTTTTTTTTCTGAGAGAGCTCAGTATTTATTCGGTAATCTTACCGATACGACATCATCATTGCTCACTCTTTTTTTTCTCTTTATTTTTGTATGTGCGTGAATATGTGCATGTGCGGGTGGGTGTGTGCATATGTGAGTGTGTGTGAGTGTGTGCTCATTAATTCACCCGGTACCCACCAGGCACCCCACCGGCCCACACCCCCACTCCCCCCACGACCCCCCGCCCCACATTTCTTTGTTTTAATGTCAAACAAAATTAAAAGGTCCAGAAGGTTCCCAGGGTCAGCAGAATCTCTTATAAAGTTAGCTGAAAATTTAAATAAATAGTTCCCTGAGAAAATGGTTTTCAGCGTTACCTTTTATCGGCTGTCAGATTTGGGAAAAAAAGCAGATACCGATATTCATCAAAATGCACAATATTGGCGCCGATAATCGAGTCTATCCCTCCTGTGAAGGATAACAGTAGGAGACATATACACATATGGATGTTCGTGATGAGAATTCATAGAGCAAAACAGTTTTGGAGGTCTCTAGACGTGTGATAGAGGGTTTTGGTCCAAAACTAGGCATTCAAAAGAGGAGTGGTGAGATGCAGTGACAGTAGTGACTTTGGTGTTATTATGGTCAAGGAGAGACAGGCCTTTGATCTGCCCTCCCAGTTGCACAGGGTTCACTAGAAAAACTGACTGGAGAAGATTCAAAGGATACTTGACTCATTGAGCCATTTTCAGCAGCAAAAAGTTAATATTTTGTCTAGAATGAATTTGGTAACTTCATTATTTTACATGTGCAATTAATACCTTAAAATACTAATTTTCCCACTTGCTACCGATTGAAGATGACATAACCTGTGCTGAAGAAGTGGGTAACGACCAATCATGGCTCAGTTTGCTGATCAAACCCAGAAAACAGGTGAGCCACCCATGATTGGTGGTTACCTACTTCCTCAGCCCAGGTGATGTCATCTTCAGTCGACAGTAAGTGGAAAAATTATTTTTTAACGTTATTAATTGTATGAAAAAAATAATGAAGTTATCAAATTCATTCTGTAAAAAATATTAACTTTTTATTGCTTAAAATGGCACAGTGGGTCAAATATCCCTTTCATTTAGTTGTGTGAAAAGGCTGTTGCCACGTCTCAGTTGAGGCATGTCCAGGTTTTTGTCAGTGATTAGTTCAGAGATGAATAGTGCCTTATTGGTGTGAGGCCTGATGCTAAGCAGACATAATTTGAAGCGGGAGAGTGGTGTTTAACTAGATGCTTTGAGTAGGGGAGACGGTACACTATGATTGACAGGGTTAACAAGGCAGGTTGTTCGGGGAGGAGGGCCAGAAAATGCTCAGTTGCTCATCCCGCGTTTGAATTTAATGTACCATTCGCCAACATGTCTCTGATGTCTGGTGTGGACGCATTTCAATTTATATTGTGCTTTGTTAAAATGCCCATGCTAAATAAGCCTAAATATTTTATAATAATATAATAATTGTAATTTATTATAATAAATGCAATGATAATAAAAAATTGGCATAATTTTTGGGGGGCGTCTCGGGTTTCGGCCAAGCATTTCTCATTTTCGGTTTCCTATTTCGGCCGAAAATTTTCATTTTGGTGCATCCCTAAAAAATATATTAGGATACATTAAATGTCTACCTCAAGGTCTGGGTAAATTGATATCATTGACTACGTTTACATGCAGTCAATATTTGGGTTAAGGTCAAAATTAAGGTTTCTGAAACACTCAAGATAAGCCGTTTGCATGCATGGCAGACAAGAGTTATTCCCATATACATGGTCACTGTGCTCGATTGGAATACAGACGCTCCCCTACTTACGAACATTCGAGTTGCGAACAACGGTACATACGAACATTTCTGCGCGTACAGTATGTCGAAAAATGTTTGGAAAGAAATGCTGTAAGTTAGATTTTGTATTGCGCGTAGTGCTTCTTTCCGCCGCTAATACCGACGATTGGCACTGTGAGAGCTCATTGGAGGCTGAGCAACGTGGCGAGGAGGAGGAAGAAAACGCCGGTCCCCATGAAGCAGGAAATAACTTTTGAAGCCGATTCCAGCGACGACGAAGAATCTCTCATGATATAAAATCCTCCTCTTCCTCCTCCTCCATCATCTCCTTAAGCATCGAGTACATCTTCCAAAAGTAAGTTAAACTTCATTTTATTTATCTTATTACGTACATGTACATACTGTGTGTGTCTCTCTCGCTCTCTCTCTCTAACATACGTAGTACAGTACAGTACTGTACGTATTCTCTCCATTTTATTAAGTTTTTTTCAGTACAAACCAATGCAGGTTACTTGTACAAGCCTTAAACATACTTATATAAACCTTCAATATACTTATATAGGCTTTAAACATAAATTATAATACAAAATATAGCACTGAAGCAACTTACGAACAAATTCACCTTACGAACGATCGTACGGAACGTAACTCGTTCGTAAGGTGGGGAGCGTCTGTACCCTGTTGCGTGACTTTTTTTGTGTGTGTGGATACAATTGGATGATATACATACGTTCAAAATGTGTACCACAATGTCAGTAAGATGTATAACATACAATGTAAAAACGTATGCGCCACATACATGACAAAACATGACATTTATGTCACTCACCACGCTGAATAGTCAGTTTCCTCCCCGCTCCAAAAGTGTGGTTCTTTGCTGCATCTGTTTGAGTATTTCCAGTTGTTTGCACGCCAGAAGCACAGACTTACAGTATATACTCATATATGTGTATGTAATACATAAACTGTAGCATTTTTGCCATACAGACACAATAACGTGAAAACGCCGCAAAGAAATCAACGTATTCAAGTGAGACCCGTGGAGCGAGTCGGACAGCGCTGCGCATACAACTCGTTGCTGTACTATAAAGACCAAGATTCCTTGCAAATACAAATAAGCGAAAGAGAAAAAAAGAAGACGATGAAGAAGAAGTCACATTCTACATGAAAATTTCAACATAATCACCAAATGTTGATTTGTTTAGATTTGAATTTTTCCTATTGCTCTAAGACCATCCAAACAATAATGCCTAATTTCCACCACCGGCATCTACTCTACTCTACTCTACTCTACATTTAGCCCCCGTTTCCACCAACAAATCTACCCGCTTTTTCTTGTACCTGCTCCTTTGCGGTTCTAAAAAGAGTAGCCCAGTTCCAAAACATGATATAATAATTTTGGAGGCCAATGATTGGTTCAAGACTGTCACACCACGGTGAGGTTGTCTTGTCTGGGCTTTTACTGTCTTGTCATTTCCTGTTTTATTTTGAAAATTCTGACTTCTTTCGTTACAGGTCACTTGCCCTTCCACATGTGGTGTCAGTGTCAACCCTGATTCCCGATTGTGTCCACCTGTTTCCCATTACCCTCATGTGTTAAATGGTCTACGTCTCCCCTGTCTTGTGCCAAAGTGTTTTCGTTAGAGTCACTCTAGCCAGTCAGTCGTAGTCCTCAGCCTTGTTGTCCTGTCTTCTGTGTGAACTTTTGCTTGTAACTTTGTATAGTTTTTTGCTCCCTATTTGGCCATCCAGTTGCACCTTTCCATGGCTGTACTCCGCCCAAACCATCACGAGTTACACTCTGGAATTGCTCTTAAAGTGGTTGTACATCTTACTCATCTCTCCTTAGTCTTGATTGAAGACTAGTCTTTTTGGGCGTTTTCATCATCTTCATTTCATATGCAAGCCCAAATAAGGATCTGGCAATCTGTAATAAAGATACACAATGATTGTAGGCTATAGACCAATGGTTTGTAGCTGACACTTCAAATTATGCCAGTTTTGATGATGTGCTTGTGAGGGAGCTGTCCACCCTCCTTCACTGAAAAGGGGTGAGTGCAGGCCAGTTGCACCTCATTCCTGTTTGATTTGACTCATTGGACTGTCCCAAGTGGCAGCCAGGGCATGGAAGACGGGATACTCTTCCTTTTGTGAGACAATGCTTATTTGAAAACTGTTAATGTAATTTGTAATTTGAAGAGCTTGCAAACCTTTTTTCATCTGTTTTTTTATTATTATCACCAACTCAGAGGCCACGGCCATCCTTGGCTCGTAAGAGGCCACAACAACAAAAATCTTACATTTGGTGTCATGAGTGGGATCGTCGCTGCCAATATGAGCATGCACCAACAACAGCAATGGGGCCTAAAAAGAAGCCGATAGAGGTCACACCAGAGAATCAGCCTTTTGGAGACAAAGACACAGGCGCCAAGTCAATGGCAGGCGAGTCCAATGAAGAACCACCAGGTGAAGTTGATTTGGGCTCTGTTTTGTGTATGCTCCAAAGGTACCTGCAGTGTCAGACTGACTTGAGTAATCGGTGGAACAAGGAGGCACAGAAGTAAGATGACCAAATTGGAGGCAGCTGCAGGCACAGGTCGGCTGCCTTTGTGAAGCGTTGCGGCCCAGGGTGGAGGTCCAGCTATCCACCAGACCCCCTCCACCGCAACAAGTCGAACAGGTGCCAGTGTCCCTTACGCTACAGCAGGGGTGGCCAAGTTCGGTCCTCGAGAGCCACTATCCAGCCTGTTTTCCATGTTTCTCCCCACTAACACACCTGATTTATGATCAGGATCGTTATCAGGCTTCTGCAAAGCTTGCTGATGAGCTGGTCATTAGATTCAGCTGCGCTGAAGGAGGGAGACATGGAAAACAGGCTGGATAGTGGCTCTCGAGTACCGAACTTGGCCACCCCTGCGCTACAGGAACACAGTGCAAGAACCTGGGCACAGTCAGCTATTCCCAAGTTGGAAGATGGGTGATGACATTGAGCAGTACCTCACAACTTTAGAACGTCAGGCCACTGCTTATCAATTGCCGGAGCTGGATTGGGCAGTGAGACAAATTCCATACTTGACTGGTAAAGCACATGCTTCCTACGTGGCTACGGCTTTTGAAGATTCCTGTAACTACAAACGTGTTAAGGAAGCCATTTTGACAAAATATGAAATTAATGAAGATGAGTATTATCAGCGAGCCTATGAGCCTGACCTCCAGCCCAGAGACAGGCCTGAAGGAAGTGAATTCCCAGTGGAGGAGCCCATTGGCGACCGGCCGCTGAGGGGCCGTAGTGGCAGCGGAGGCTTCTGTGGAGGCACAGGGCGTGGCATGGCCACAGTAACTGCTGTGATTTCAGAGAGAAATCTGAATTTGACGGACGTAGTGGAGATGACCGATCGGGTCTGAAAGATTAAGAGACGCAAGATGGAAGTGGCTCTCAAGTGGGGCACAGTCAATGATTAACTCTGTGATCTTGACCAGTCAAACGTCACTGAAGAGAACCCTGAAGGTGAGGAGCATCCGCCCGCCGACTCAGAGAATGAGGTGAAAGAGGAAGGCCACAAAAAGATGACCGCGGACAAGTGGAAGGCCATGCAGTACGGGGGTTGGCCACCGGGAGGCGGGTCTGTTCCTTTCTGGGCCTGGTGGGCTGGTGCAGGCGGTTCATCTGGAAATTTTCACCATATGCAGGATCCCTCTCGGACTTCCCCAGTGCCACCGAGACAAAGTAGGTGTGTAGTGAGGAAGAGAAAAGGGCGTTCTGGGATCTTGGGGAGGCTTCGTGTCCTGAGTCCGTTCCCCGGGGTCCGCATACCGTTCAATGATTAGACCGATGCTGCTTGCGGAGGAATTGGAGTTCTTCTGTAAGCAGAGGCCAGGCAGGTTCGGCATCTGCCATGTGCCTGATAAGCAGAACACCGTGGCAGACTTCGACAGTTGCAGAGAGGGGGCGTGCCTTCCGAAGGGAGAGGAAATGTGAGGGAACTGTCCACCCTCTCTCACTGAAAAGGGGTGAGTGCAGGCCAGGTCCACCTCATTCCCATTTGATTGGACTCATTGGACCGTCCCAAGTGGCAGCCAGGGCATGGGAGACGGGATACTCTTCCTTTTGTGAGACAATGCTTATTTGAAAACTGTTAATGTAATTTGTAAGAACATAACATTGAGTGCATTGCTATTATGTGTATGTATATATTTTTTCAGTGATGTAGATAAGTGTTAAGTGTTTTGTATGTGGGCGGGTTCACCCTTCATTTAAGGTTAGTGGTTGAGGCCATCACTTCAAGAGGGTTTCAGAAATCTGTTTGGAAAGGAGAAGCCTGTTGTATGTGAGGGGGGATTCACTGCTGTGGTGATTAAAGCAACAATGAAAAGCTCGCAAACCTTTTTTCATCTGTTTTTTTTTTATTATCACCTATTCAGAGGCCAAGGCCATCCTCAACTTGTAAGAGGCCACAACAACAAATCTTACAGTACTAAAGACACAGATTAAACGACACCTCACTTAAACTGTAATTGTTTTCTTTGGCTTGAAACATTTATAATAAAAAACATAAAGCTAACTACTTCGCAGATTTAATTTATTATGTGTCATTTTTTTTAACCTAACCCCAGCGAAAAATGACGGAACACTATTGGGTTTTTGTTATTGTATTAAGTGAACATAATCTCAAAAGTTTGAATATCTTGCTACTAGATGGAGGAAATTGCCCACAAAAGGATGACCATGAAGAAACGGCTTCAAATCAATGTTGACAAAACCACAGCAACAGCCCTTTAGGGCCTTTCTTGTAATATTTTTTTTTAAATTCATCTTGTATATTGAATGACACGTTCTTTGCTTTGAATACAGTATTTAATATTTTTTTCAATAACTCTTGATATGGTTTCACTTGTACTCAATATTTTAAACTCAAAATTGGAAGATGTCTAGGAAGAATCATTTCTTCTTACTGTATTCTGGGCAACGATACAGTGAAAATCTCTCCAAACAGGAAACACTGCAAGGATCTTCAGTTGCTGGACTTGACCTCCGCTTTGATGTCATACCATTTGCCACTGTCTATAGATGGATAAATAGGTAGTTCTATGTAGTTGCTCATCGATCGCCAGAGGCGGTGCTGGACAGCATGCAAAGTGTCTTTGCGCACGCGCAGACGAGAATGCATACCAAAGACACATATCACTAGTGTACTCCGGGTGACCCAAAGTGTGACTGCATGCTGGCACCTGTGCAAACAAAATGAATGCATCAGCATATTTATGCAATACATAAATAATCGGTCTGGTAAAGGTCCAGTATATTTCCCCATTTATATTAGCTGGGTCATTAGCAAAACACAGTCATTATCCTCCATGGGTTAAATTTTAGCTTTGTCTTGTTAACCAGAAAAAAAATATTTGGTCACATATTTTTTAACATCGAAAATACTAGTAAAATTGAAAGACATATAAAGTACAGACATTGCATACATGTTTCAATCTGTATAATTTTTATTTGGCTTCGGTATTATGTTGAAGCCTAATGTGCATGTTGCAATTGGTAAAAAAATAATAATTTGAATTTCATTCCAAAACTTGTTTTAACAACATATGGATTTTAACTTGGCCTAAGTGGGATGCTAAAATAATCAAATAAAAACAGCAACTATATAATCAACTAAAATCTGATGAAATGGTGTTGAGTTTATTTAGTAAGATCAAGTATACAGGTAGCTTTTTTTAGACAGCATAAGAAAAAGCGCAATGACAAGTTATTGTTCGTATTTTTACCCTACCCATATGACAATGAATGGCTCAGGTAAAAAGAAATCCCTTCTGGACAGAAACTAACAGCCCAAAAGTAGGCTTCAAATGAAGACTGTGACTTCAATATGTTTAGTCTTGTGAAAATAAGCAACATGACATTATAATGCTCACTGGACCGCACCATATGATTGTACAAAAACTGCTTTCTTTCCGGCCAATTTGAGGCCTCTGCATGTTAACCAACATTTAATCTGTTCCACACTATGTTTGTACCATGGAGAAATTTTCTCACTTAGGACGTCGTCCTCTTCCAAAATGACATGGAAGTTGGAACATATACACGCGTCGTTGCATAGATCGGTGCATCTGCTACATCCAGGCCACACAAACAATCTGCCAATGAAAATGCATTTCCCATTAAACCCACCCACCCGTGAGGTTTGTGCCAAAAGTCAGAAGCAAAAGTCTGAGCGTAAACGAAAACGAGGAAGCGTAAACAGGAAAACAGGGAGCATAAGTGAGATGATGTCATTGAGATCAAATGTTTTTTTAAAGTCATATCGTTTTTGTTTGCACTTCAAAAAAATTTGCTTGAAGCAAAAAGTTTTGTTTACACTTCCTGAAGTTTTGCTTGATTCTTTTTAGTTTTGTTTATGCTTCAAGAAGTGTTGCTCGATTCTTTTTGGCACAAATCTGATTCCATACACTAACTCTTTATGAGGATTACACTCGTAACAAAGGTTCAGAGAGACAACCTGTAGTAGTTTTAGTTTTAATGTCGTGCACTAGTTATAACACATGCACAAGATACTACTGTTGGTTATCCATCAACGAAGGGGCCAATGGCGGAACGGAAGTGCCTACCTCTGGTTTCACTGTAATTCTAAAAGGTGGCTGCAATGTGAAGAAATATAAATCTCTGATAAACATTGCAGAAAGATTGCAAGAATTATAAATTTATACTATTTACTAGATTTTGAGGTACTAAAGATTTTCTACACCATAAAATATTACATTTGAGACATCAAGAAGTCAAAACCTCAGAGTGCTGCATTTAATAATATTATTTGTTTATATACTCCATACATACATACATACTAACCTCTACTTCATCATGTCGCAGTAAGAGAAAAATGTTTTACCCAAGTTTGCTTCACAACCTCAACTGGTGGGCCTCTAATGAAAAAGTTACATAACCTTATTGTTTGTGTAGCGGTAAATCTCAGACTTCTGCAGCTGACTGAATCTATTAAGTGGGTGCTCTTTATTCAGTCTGTCCGTGCTTTTTCTTGGGTATTAGCTTGCCATGGTCAGAGGCCGGGGTATTGTCTGCCGGTTCTGCTCATTCTTGCATGATTTGAATAAAGATTAGCAGTGGTTGTTTATATAAACTACCCAGGGTCGGTCCGATGTTAGCGCATAGCAGCAGGAAATTGTGTGAATGTCACTGCATGTATCGACAAAATAAATGGGACGGTATGTTGCTGCAACGAATCAAAAAAACGTTGATTTAAGTGAAATGGAATTGTTCATTTGAGCATTTTAGGATCAATATGCCCTCATCCGCTTTTTAGGGCATGGGTAATGGATCTTGGCCACAGAATTTGGTATTTCCTTATTTCCCCGTTCCTCTTTTCCTATCCTCGTTTGTATGATATGTCAGGTGTGATTAATGCGTGTTGTGCGACAAACAATGTCCTTCTAAATTGCCATTTCTGAATGCTTGGCGCCTTTGCTTGAAGTGGAGTTTTGGTGAGGTCAGCAGATGCACCCACTCTGCTGTAAGATCAACAAATGAAGGTTAAAAACACAATGCACATTGCAATGAAAAGTGAATAGCTGTCAGATTGTATACGCAAATCAATAAAGTGTATAATGTCGAAAAAATGCAGATAGATTGACACTAATTATGATTACAGAAAAAAAATCCTTATTTAATCTATTTTTAATGTACCGGTAGAAGTGTCCCAAAAATTGCATCTTATGGCAAGAGGGTCTCATCAAGTGAGGGGTGTGAATGGAGTGTTCACTCTTGACTCTAATTAAGACCACATATCTCTTGATTTTGCTGAGGTCGGGGACAGGGGTTTAATTTAAAAACCATTAAGGCACCACACATAATAACGACCTGCACTGCATCCAATGAAGATATAATTCCAATTAAGTCTTATCTTTGTTTAATTTCTCCAGCACAAGACCACATCATAATTCTTGGATAACAACCCGTTTGGAAAACTGAGCAACAACACGATATAGCCATTTGTTACACACACCAAGCAATGTAACATTGGTTAGGATACACACAGGTCCATGCCCTTAAGGGGCTTTTTAAAAAAAAAAAAATCTCAATTGTTTCATGAAACTGAAAATGGAAGCAGTTAAATAATATATTGCAATGCATTTGTTGACATTGTAAAATCCAAATAAATCATTCAGTTAAATGGTAAAGGAGAATCAAATTAAATACAACTTTATTTATGGATCAGGTGTCTCCTAATGACGTCTCCAAAGGGGAAGCATATAAAGAAGTATTGGGCCTAAAATTGAACTTTGGGGAACCCCACATTTAATTCTAAGGGATGACACTGCAATGTCATGCAAAGTTCCACTCAGATATACAGACCATCATTGGTGCCACATTGTGTTACTACAACAATATTTTGTCTTGTTCAGTCAAGGAATTAACTTTTTTTTCCCTTTCTCACGGGGCTCAAAAACTGTCATAGTAATTCTGAATGCTGCTTTAAGATGCAAATCAAGTGTCACTTTCAGTCAAAGTGGGAAGCATCCCCTGAATGTTTGTGGAAAGTAACCATGCATGGAGCGCGAAATGAGTAAACAGTGAATGTCGCAAAGGCAAGTATTTCTTGCTTATCAATTATCCCCCCCCCCCCCACACACACACACACTTTCATTAAAATGTATTGCTTCTCTCAAATTGAAAGGACATTGTTGAAGAAATTACGTTTCTCCCTCTCATTTTTAAATAACAGCTTACACAACCATTGTCCATAAATAAAATAAGAATACATTACAATTATATGAATTAAAATGATTAAAGTCTGGCTAGTTTTCAGCCACAGTTCATGCAGCCATGAAGCTCTCTCCTGGATACTGTTCGCTTAATAGATTGGTCCACACTGCCGGGAAGGTGCCTAAGCTTTTATGATGAACATAAAAACAGAATAAAATAATGAAAGGTTGCACAATTTTAGCATCTGTTGGCTGATTTCAAAGACTGCATCACACAGAGATCAAGTGCTGTGGTTTGTAAGATTTATTTTTATTTTTATTTATTTTTTTAAGAGTAAAGTCAGTCTGACAGTGAGAAAAAAAGACTGGTGTGGAGGGAATCAAGCATTTTTTTCTGAGTGCAATAGTTTAGTTCAGTTTTGAGCAAATAATTACTAAAAGTTTAGAGTAAGGAAATATTATTTAATGTTTTGAAAGTAAAGGGTTTTAGTCTAATTCAAGACTCTAAATTGCCCATAGGTGTGAATGTTTGTTTGTCTACATGTGCCTTATGTACCATGTCTCTCGCTCAGAGTACAATGAGCTCCAGTTCACCGATGAGATTAGCAGGGATAAATGGTTAAGAAAATGGACGGATGGGCACAGATGAAGTTGAAATGCATTGGGGGGCAATTATGACTAGCCCCCTACAGAAAGTACTTATATATTATGTACTATTTGATGCTTGGTTACTGTATTAATGCAGCACGAATGGGGCTTTTAGAGTTTTTCCTTGATTTCTGGGGATTAAGATTAGGGGATGTCGATAATATGTGTCAACTATGGGTGTGTGAGACTCTTTTGTGATTAAGGGCTAAATAAATAAATTTGACTAGACTTGACACTGCCGCTCCCAGTCATGAATGGCGCCCTTTGCAACAAGTATTATCATCGATATTTACAATGCATCAATTGTACATACAGTAGATGCCACCTTAACTATGTGAGTTTGAGTTTAGTTTTTTTTTAATACAGTGTGCAGTAACATTAAGAAGATGGCTGCACCAGATTTAGCACAATAATAGTTTCCATCTGTAGTCCCCATAAAATAAGATAACAGAACAAGTTAAAATTACATACAAACAACATACAAAGTGCAAAATACATAGTGTTGTATCATCAAATTACAAGACTTAAAAAGTGTGTAATTGTAAAATACAACAGTTTAAAAAATCTATAACAAGCATAAAATGCATAAGTCACTGAGGTGGTAGTCGTAGCAGTTATTGTAGCAACAGCAGTTATACTTTTAGCTGTACCCATCAGACGGTACCCAGTAGGGTTAGGGCCTGATGGGCATGTCAATACCTCACTTATTCGTTGGAAAATTTATCATCAAGCCACATCTAATTGGATTAATACGGAACCATTGTATTTCATTGTAACTCAATTTTATCAATATTATTTTGGCAATTTGATGGCTAATACGGGGCAACAATGCTGGCAACCAATCTTGAGCTGACAATACATATACAATACAATACATTGGGTCGATCTTTGTGATATTTTCAGAGATGGATGTGGACAAAAATGCTACTATGAAATATCAATGTAATTGGGGGGGGGGGGGGGGGCTCCCTGCCCCACCGTGGGGATGGGTGTGGATCGACATTGATTCAAGATGGAAATGTAACAGCCATCAGCATTATGCATAATGGTAGCTCATTTGCATGAGACAGTATTGCTCTGCCAAACTGAGTAATTTCAATCAGATCATTAAACGTGGATGTTAAGTGTGCTGTATTCCTTTGTAAATTCTGACTGAATGCTACATTTAAGTAAGTTGGAAAGTTGAACATATACCATTTGGAATCTTTCAGTTCCAACCCGAAAGCGTTTGTAGTGAATGTAAACAACAGAGATGGCTGATTCTGATAAATTGTTTGTTGTTCTGGTTAAGAGTCAGTCAAAATCACGTTGGATTACGTGAAATTACTGTTTTCAAATAACTAAATTGTTTTAATAAATAAATAGATGAATATGTTTAGAATGGGCGGCACGGTGGATGACTGGTTATCACGTCCGCCTCCCAGTGCTGAGGACGTGAGATCGAGTCCGGGCTTCGGCCTTCCTGGGTGGAGTTTGCATGTTCTCCCCGTGCTTGCGTGGGTTTTCTCCGGGTACTCCCGTTTCCTCCCACATTCCAAAAACATGCATGGCAGGTTGATTGGACACTCCAAATTGTCCATAGGTGTGATTGCGAGTATGATTGTTCGTCTCTGTGTGCCCTGCAATTGACTGGCAACCAGTTCAGGGTGGCTACTGCCCGAAGCCAGCTGGGATAGGCTCCAGCAACCCCCGCGACCCTTGTGAGGACAAGCGGTATAGAAAATGGATTGATGTTTAGAATGATCAGAGGTGGCAAATCCAGGTCCAGAAAGTAAAAACCCTGCCACAGTTTGGCCTAAACTCCTTGTGCTAGCTGGCTAGCTCCCTAGCAGGTAACCAAGCACCCGGGGAGCTAGCTAGGGAGCTCGCTAGCTAGCACCTGAGGCTAAAGGCAAACTGTGGCATCGTTTTTACTTTCTGGACCTGGATTTGCCACATTTGATAATTAAGTAAATTATGTTTTGCCATTCAAAGTCTTTGTCTCTACGGGGTTTGCTATGGTCGAGTGTCGTCCGATTTAAACGGGTCGGTGAGGCGGAGGCACGTGGTGGCCACCCAACCCCACCTCTCCAGCCATCCCATGCCCCCTGGCGGACACCCCACCCGCCCCCCTGGATCCTGGATATTCAACGATATTGTCAATGCCTACTACTACTAAATAATTGATCTCTGTTCTTGAAGCAGATAGAAACATAATTCCAAAAACATTTCAGAACTTACACATGTGGCGTTCACGCAAACCTAAATTTATTATTATAAAACTTCAATATTTAAAATAAAATAAAAAAACAGCAAACAACTGTGTCGTACCTGCCGTGTACCCGTGTACCCGTGTGTTTTTGGACACAGTTATCATGTTGCCTATGTGAATGTCAGCCTATGTTAGTGCTGTGTTAGTTCATGAAAAGGCATAATTTACTTGTTTTTGTTATTTATTTATTTGTATGTTTAATGTTCAGTGTTTTGAACAAATAAATAAAAAGAAGACATATTATTTTAAGATATTTTAAAAGGACACAATAAAACAATTAATAAATAAGAACTACAGATAACAATATAATAAAAACAAACAAACATAAGGGTTATTTTAACCTGTATTTCTTGTACAAAATGGTCCATTCATATATTGTGATTGTATTCAATTGTGAAATCAAATACACACAAGCTGAAACAATATCAAATAACATGAAATAATGTGATCATCAAAAAGACATTTATTAATGTGTGAACTTTGACATCCAACAAGATGCCAAACAGGCAAAGAATTCCTGCATCAAATTAAGCTCAGAGAACAAAAAAATAACTACAGGTAATACATGATATCACAGGAAAAACAATGGGGGGAAAAAGTAATCTTATCTTTTGTTGAGGTAAGGCATTAACATAGTTTTTATTTTATTTTTTATATATACTTAGACATGAATTTCGCTGTTCCGTTTCATTTTCTACTTATTGTGTACAGGTCAGTAACTGATATTTGCCTTATTGCCGTCAAGTGGCAGATAGCTCTATTCTAACTGAGAAACCCATTGACAATTGTAACAGCTCAGATGCATTGAATTCATAACATATTATTTTATGCAGCCCTCTAGTCGGCGTACACAGCCCAAGGTTGGCATGCGAACGGTAGCTCCATGGTTAAGAACCACTTATTTAGACATTTCAGGTATGAACTTATGGCCACCCCTATATGAGTCATGGTTTCACCCTTGCCACCCCAATGAAAAATTTCTGGCTACACCCCTGTTGACAGTGAAGTCGGGGTCTTTTTTTTTCTGACTTCACAACTTGGATTTCTGAGTTCAAATGGGCGTTCTCGTGCATACTTTCTGGTACGAAGTCGTAGAAGTTCGACTTTTCACCTTTCCTGAATAGAGCATAAGATTCCTTTTAGCGAGACACCTCAGAACTGTTTTAAATTGTGAAAATGCATGTCTGCTTTAAATAAATGGGTCAAGAAGACTGTCACATCTGCGTTGGCCATGACCATTTTGTTCTGTTGTATTTGCTGTGCGGGGAAGATTATGTGAATGTGACAGCATGCAGTTTTATCTATGGGTGGATAATTTACTAAGCAAGGCATAGAAATTAGCCGCTAGGCTTCATTTTAACCCTTTGATTATCTCCAAAACTGTTCAGAAGCTGAATTTGACAGTTTCAACTTTAATAAGGATGTAGGATAAATGTATTTGATATCATCATGAAATGTATTTTAATTAAAGGAATTCATAAAATGTATTTATTGTTAAATCTTTCTAAAATTATGTTTAGAGTGAGCATCTGTAATTACATTGTAACCTGTTTTTAACATTTTCTGAATAACTGGATGACCCACATAGACATTTCCATCAAGCATTACACTTCTGATCACCACAGTATGGTTTGGAATGGAAATGCCTGATGGTTTGTGCATGCATCCTTTTGTAGGAAAGTGCTAGCTGTGTCAGCAACAGTATGTTATTAACAGGTTGTCTTATCAACACACCTGGTATTGAACAAAGCAGATATGTGATTTAAGGGAACAATGGGAGGCATCCAGGATTTGTGTTAATCTTTGATTTCAGCAATTATCTTCACACATACAGAATGCTCCTATTGAATGTAGACCATTGGTTAACCTGGGTTCAATCGAACCCCAGGTGTTTGGTGAGCAGGCATGAAAATCCCTCACCTTTCGGCGTAATTCACCGTTTGAAAAACAAAATAGGTCACCTAAGTGAATCGTGCAGGTCCGATTAGAAAATATTTGTGGAGGAGGGCTGGTCGTGTCGTCTGTGGAATGAGGTCTTTCTGGGGCCAAGGAACCGTTTTGAGCGTCTTTTAAGTTGTTCAATGAAACCCCGATTTGAGTTTACTGTAAAACTCAAAACACACAATGAAGAATTACACATCGCATATTTAAATACAAAACATTATTCGTTTATAAAACATCGCTAGTGCTAATGCTGAAGTGATTGGACCCCATTCAAATGCTAGCAGGACGTTAGCATTGACTTTGAGAGTGATATTCCTTCAAATAACAAATATTCACACAAACGCTGTGGACACACAGTAATTTAACACTACTCACAGGCACAATTTTTTCATAATCTGAGAAACGAGTTATGTCAAAAGAGCTCAAAATTAACCCTTCTTCTGTCTCACTGTAAGTGTGTACTCCATCCATGTACGGCACCCTCACTGCTCCCAAAGGCCAACATGCACAGGAACAGTCATTTTTTTAAATTGCTATTATTTTGTATAAACTATTCTATTACTTTTTTTTTTTTTGTCCTTTAAGTTATATTTATAGTTTAATTTTAAAGGATTCAATGAATTTTCCTATTCTAAAAATTCAAGGACACAAATATCCAAACATACTAACACACATTTCCACATGGCATAGCGCAAAAGGGTTCCAGCTTAGCCCACTAAGTCCCAAGACTTGTGAACATAAGATAAAATAAATATACTGAAGAGGTAATGGCAATGTTATGCTTAAGACTGAAAATTAAAGGGGGAAAAAAGCAAAAAGCTTGACTTATGAACTATAAACGAGTTCATTTTGGAACGATGAACTTAGTTCGAAAAAAATTCAATTATGAACTACACTCTAAAAATGGATTGGTTAAAAAAAAACAACTACCAATCTAGTAGGTTAAGCTCATATTGGCTTGATTAACCAATAGATTGGTCAGACATTGACCATTCCGGGTGGTTATAATAGAAAGTAAGTCAGGATAGATCACTTGGAAATATATTTATTGTATCAATTTATTTTATTCTAAATGTCATTATTAATTATTATAGGTGATTACAATATAATATATACATAATATAGTGTTTAAAAATGGAAATGTGTGTCTAGATAGCTCACTAGGTATGTGACCAGCTCAGTGGCCTAGTGGTAGAGTGTCTGTGAGACTGGGAGGTTGTGGGTTCAATCCCTGGCCGGGTAGTTCCAAAGACTATAAAAATAGGACCCATTTGCTTTCCTGCTTGACACTCAGTATTATGGGTTGGAATTGGGGGGTTGATCACCTAATGATTCAACACTCCCTCAGGGGATGGGTCAAATGCGGAGAACGAATTCCGCCCCACTTAAGGTGGGTGTGATAATCAGTGGTACTTTTTTGGGGGAATTCCGTGACCTGCAGGATTCCCGAAAAAATGTCAGCCTCTAACACAGATTAACCAATATCTTGGTCAGAATGACCAATTTGTATTGGTTGGCCCAATCACCAATATATATTGGTTGAAAACACCTACCATTCTAGAGTGGTTGTTTTAACCAAAGGATCTGTCCGACACAGCTAGATTGGTCAAATTTGTTGGGATGTGTGAACTAGTTAATTTTCAAATTTGTGAGCTGAACTTTGGAGTAGTTTGCGTAGAAAATGAAATTTCCCAACACTTACTACACACTGTTACTTTTAGATTTGTTTTGTTTTTAATATTTTTTTAGCGAGGAATATCTTATTAAGGTGCTGTTTCATTAATACTAATCTACTAGATTTTAATTGGGAGCTGACTGCCCCACAAGTTAAAATCTTATAGATTTGCTTAGGTGCAATGTCTTAAAAGCATTAATATTAAAATAAATAATGGAAGCATTCACTTGAAAAAAAAAACAACTCCCGTTTTTCACTTTTTGCCAGGGAGCTTTGTTTTTTTTGTGTGTAGATTTTTTCAATTTTCTGTTTTTCTGAATATATTTGTCTGTTTTACTGAAAAAAAATTCTGTCATAAAAATTATCCCAAAAAATGTGGGGAAATATTCCAAAAAACATGAGGAAAAATTACTCTGAAAAACCGAAAGAAAGAAAAAACAGAAAAAAATACTCAAAAAAACAGAAGCTGGTGCTCTTTTTCGGATTCCCCCCGTATTTAAGAAATATTTTCCCCTTTGTTTTCCTGACTATTTTTTTTTTCTATTTTTCTGAATAATACCCCTCCCTATATAATATTCAGAAAAACAGAAACAAATACACACAAAACACCCCCCCCCCCCCCCTAAAAAAAAAGGTCAGAAACACAGTAAGTTTTTTTTAACACAAATGAATGCAATAGGCTTCCTAAATAAATAAACAAACAAACAAATAAATAAATAAATGCAACTTGTGAGACCAACCGTCTCCCGATGCTCACTGGAACAGAGTTTAACCAATTTGAATGAAAGCTGCAGGTATCCTTCCATACGCCATACAGCTTCTGGCGCTACCTGGTTGTTAAAAAATGGGAGAGGGAGCGAAGAAGGCTGGAGGGGTGATGTGGGGATCTGCATGAAGATGAAGGGAGGGGTGGGGTGCGGTGGGATTTGGGGGGGTTCGTCTTCTGAACGAAAATAATACACAGAGGAAGAGTAGTTATCGGGCTTTGCATGGAGTGCGGTTGTTTTAAACGGTGTTAGGCAGGCCACAAGAAAAGAGAATCCGAGGACATAGTGACGCTATAGGTTACTGTGCAGATGCATCTTTGCGAGAGCATCCATTTCACGGCGTGACCATGCGAAGCTGAGGAAGCGCTGCTCATTTCTTGGGCAACGTTGCCTTTTTCTCTCCTCCGACCACGGAAGTCAGTTTTCCTCGAGCGGCTGACGCTCTCCCCTTCGTCTGCGCGCACACACACGCCGAATCACACTGACAGACTCACGGTGTTTCATAACAAGCCTGTTTACTTGGAGAGAGAGCGAGAACAGCTCCGACGCCAATTCCAGCAGGCATCTTGTTTGTGGAATTTGCCGACCGCATCGCCAAGACGCAAAAAGAAAAGAAAGAAGGAATAACACGGACGTTTCAAGTTATCTTGGAAGTTGCGCATTGATCGCAAAACATGGGAATTTGTGGCTCTTTGACGGTGACTGTGAAATGCCTCGTCGTCCTCGGACTTAAATTGTTGTTCCTTGTACCTGCGGGAGTTCCGGTCAGAAGCGGCGATTCTGTATTAAAGGACAACATTACCGTGAGACAAGGGGACAGCGCCGTGCTCAAGTAAGTCTGTGACCCTTCATGCTGGTTATTATGAGCGCCTGCGTCGTGGATGGCCGCTGTCATGTGCTGTCACACCATCCGCTAGCTATGACAGCTCATTTAGAGTTATTCAGGGTATTCATAACAGACACGCATGCACAATCCGTGTTTTACATGAATGATGGCAATGCATGCGTGCATCATTGGAAAGTTCTGGCACAAAGGACAGAACTCGTTGTTCAGCCTGCCTTGCTCATTGCCCTTGAATGTTATTGATCGCTTGGTTAATGTCTTGGTGAGGATGCAAGGAGCTGAGATACCCAAACATGCATCAGCACGGGTGGTCTTCAGATCGATTTGTGTGTGTAATATAAATGCATACTTGAATTTAATAGGGGTGTTTGACTAGTGAAAATCGCAGTTTTTAAAAGACATTTGAAATTGAAAGGACTCTGTTGTTCATCTATATTTTAAAAGGTATAAATGTCTTGTCATGATTTTGCACTGGGATGCTGTTACACTAAGCATACTGTGCCTTAAACATATGATTATATGTTAACTGTATTTTATGTTTAATCACAATGATCTCTTTTGACTTTGTCATGTGATTTTTTTTTTTATTGACTCACCATCTAAAATTGACTTCACCTTATATAAGCAATCAATAAACCTTTTATGGAGTTGTTGTTATGTAGTGTTCTGTTGAAAAAAAAAATAGACCATAAATGATGTTGATCTTAAAGGTCTACACACCCCTGTTTAAATTACAGTCAACACACCAATGTTTAAATACCAGTTGTCTTTTCAAAACTTTTTCCACCATTGATGTGACCTGATACTGACAACCCAGTTTTGTGAAAAAAGAGAAGGGAAAGGCAAATTATGACTTTCTTTCTTCTTCTTCTCTTTTTTCCTTCTCTCTCTCTCTCTCTCTCTTCCTCTCTTTGCTTTCTAGCAGACGCCTGAAGGTTTTGTGCTAACACTGACTGGTTAGGATATGCGAGTAACTGGTATCGGGATGATACCCGGCTACATTTCAAGGTGTCGGTAGTCCTCTTGTCGCCGTTTTACAATTAGGCGAATAGAAAATTGCCATTAATTTTATGCAATTTTAAAGAATAATGCTCTATTGGGATATATAGGTATTTTCTCGTACTGGTATCAGTCCGATAAAAAAAGTGGTATTGAACATCCGTACTGGTGAGTATTTCGAACTGTTTATAATTCCCTCTACCTTGTCATAGTGTTTGTCAAAATCCCAAATTGTATGCATTGTTCTCCTTATAAACAACAAATACCATTTATAATACGAATAATGTGTTGGTCTGACGTATTTGTAGCAATTTCATGAATTTTGTGCTAGAACTGAGCATTCCCCCATATATTTATCTGTTCTAAAGCCTCATCTTTTTGCCACACTGACTGCTTCTTCATATGCTATTGCTTTCCGCGCCTGTCTGTTTTGACAAACAATTATGACGTGTGTCACCATTTGCAGACGTATAAGTCGGATAAGCGTGACCTGAGTGTCCAGACTGCAATTTCATCCAATATATATACAATTTATGTCTACATATGAAAAGGGAAAAAAATCGTAATTGCACTGTGCACTCCGAAATCACTCCGCCAGCCCCTCTCTTATTGGATGTGCCTTCTGATGTCACTGCAATGCTGCTCTAGAATTTAAAGTTTTCAATTCTAGAGTGCCGCGTTGTGGCAAACAACCACTTTGATATGGCGTTCCATCCTCACAGCATATACATAATGAATGTGTTTTTCAGTGGTGTGCTGCATTTTGCTAACAAGCAAACAGCAAACAGGTCTTAATTAAATCAAGGTTCCAAATGGCAAACCTTGTGGCTTCTCTTAAAATGAAAAAAATATATAGAAAATGTCAGGAAAAGACTACTAGGCATCCATCCATTACCCCAACCGTTTATTTACAGGTTATAGGACACATTAATGGTGGAGAAAAGTTTTGAAATGATTTTTCTCTTCTTATTATTTGTATATATATAGTAATGACAAAATTTTGACATTTGAACAGGCGTCTGTATAATTTTCATATCAAGTCTGTATGCGCATTTACATATATATAGTTGTATAGGCTATGCAGTAACACACACACACACACATGCAGATGCAGGCAGCTGTGTTCACTCATAGTTCAATTTCATGCAGTCATTCAGCCAAGTGATTCTGATTGTAAGACAATTCTAAAAGCAATTCAATGGGGCTGGTGAATTAACTGAAACCACAATAATCTTTGCCAAATAGAAGTTCACTGTCAGAGATGCTTTGTCTGTTTGTCACACAGCATTGATTGGATCAGTGGTTGGTGCGTCATATCTGCGAGGATTCCTTTTGTCTGTGCAATACATGGCAGTATTTTTTTTTCTTTGCAGAGCAGTTTTCTTAATCATCAACATCATTTGAGGAGCAATTTTGAGTTGCATTTTTTATTTTGTAGGTTAATTCCAGGGACCTGAAGCAATGGTTTTATCAACTAACACTATGACGATTTAGGGGTATCAGGCGATTAAAACTTGCATGACTTCAATAGTTAACTCACGATTAATCATAAAATTTATATATGTTCTAAATGTACAATAAAATGATTCCCCCCCCCCCCTAAATTTTCATACTCTTGTAAACATAAATGGGGAAAAATGTTAAACTAATAGAAATATGGCTGCATATTTTAGTCCACTGATACAGTCATTTCATAATAAGTCATAAAATTGAGTCAAAATTAAAAAGATGTACTGCACTGTACTATACTGTAAAAAGTGTGATATTGATTTGTGTTGAGGTATTTTTTCTGCCACTAGATGGCATAATTGCATTTGTAAGATGTTGGTGACAGCTTAGTGCATTTTTCTTTTCATATTAAGACCTATCTAATCTTTAACGTGAAGTAACTTGTGAAATTCTGCACATTTGTTAAATTGTAATATACAACTAGACACCAGTCTCTACAAATGTATGAATTATTATTTAGTGTATTACTGCAAAATTTTGACGTGGACGTGTCTGCTGCATTGCGACTGGAATTCGCCCAGTACAGGCTTTCCAAGTAAGGGGTGGTCATTAATTGCGCATTAAAGGAACTTTAAATTAACTCAAAATTGACACACAAATTTTGACACCTCTAAGGACAATACTGTATAACGAATCTGCAGGGTTAGGGTTTAACTTAATTAAATTATTAAACCATATTCTGAATGCATGTGAATTCATATCAGTGACTGAGTACCTCCAAAATCAAACACAATTGTTTATGCAATGCTAGTCCACTTCCAAATCGATAAAAAAATTCAAAAGGTGTAATCAATGGAAATTAAAATAATATGTTCACACATCTTCGGATGGAACTTAGGCCTTAGTGAAGGGAATTAGCAACAGTTTAAAAAAAACAGTGTGTTAGCACACCAAAAAAGTCAGTTTTCTGCTTGCAATACATGCCAGGAAAAGCCTACAAAAACATCTGAACTTGATTTTTTTAACATATTATTTGTTAATCGGAAGCACTTTAAATGGTGGCATGCAATGATGGATTCTCATGTAACATAAGTTTGAATGTGATTCCTTAATTCTGAATTCAGCCACATATCCAGCTACTGTAATATAGTATGCACACTTGTGCAACCACTTTATCGCAGTTCTTTACTTCCTTCTCTAAAGGTTTTCAAGTTGTATGGGCTTAGGTCACATTAATGTTGGAAAAGGGTTGAAATGGTTTAGTGCTGTATTGTTTTATATATCACAAAAACCTGACATTTCAACAGGCCTTTTATGTCAGCTCTACATCTTCACAAAAAAATGCACTACACAAGTCACATCGTATGAAGTTATACTTAACTTGTAAATGTCAAGTTTTTTTAAGATCACATAAAATTTGAAATAAAATGCCCCCCTAAACACAAAGCGTTAATCATTTGATGGGCACTGAACCCACTAAGGTATGCAGATCCACAAGCAGAAAAGGTGCATCTATTCTCCCAGGCCTCTAATTTATACATTTGTCCAAAACATCCAGTCCAACATCAACCTTTGCCTTTTCCCAATCCCTACCAAAAAAATGAGTTGTTTTTACCTATTTTGGCTGGGGTCCATTTCACAAAGCATGTTCAACAAACACCAATATTAACTGTAAACAGCAAGTTGACATGCCCTGAGAGAGGAAACTCTGCGTTTTCGGTTCCAGGACAGCTGATTTGAGGTAGTTATATCAACCCAGAGTTGTTTCACCTGGCGTTGCCACAACACTAAAAAGTCCACATCAATGGAGCCCCAATTTGTTGAGTCACCATGGCAACGGGGAAGCTCAGTGCACAATGACATGCGGTTGAATTATTTTATAGAATTTTTACATTGAAAGCGTCTTGACTTGAAGTAAAAATAATAATAATAATAATAATAATAGAATATAATAGAATATAAACTATTGTCAACATGGTTTCCAGTAGTTCATCATTTTTGCTACAGTAAAGTGTTAAGCTTTTATTTCTTTATCTATTTGTCTATGTATTTCACCATAATCCCACCACATTACCTGTTTTGGTTTCTCTTTATGTTCATATTCATGAGTTTATCAGTGCATTTCCATTTGAAGGTCAGATGATATGACGTAGTTGCCTGCGTCTCTAGTCAGTCTGCTTTCCACCTGGCATTAAGAGGCATGTTATGAATAATACGAGAGTTCATATAAGCGTCTGGCCCTTATGTTTTACCACATTGTAAAAATGAAAACCACTTCTATCGCCCTCCTTTTATCATGCACCAAAACACAACACAGTGTATGTTAAATTATTGCATACAAAATGTTTTAAGGCCTAGATACACCAATCCGACGTCGGCCATATTAGAGTCTCTTCCTTCAGCAGGAAAACATTTATTTTTTATATTTCCATCTTTTAGTTTTGCAGCAATTAGCATTAGAATATAGCTAAGTTTAATCATTATTCACAAACCTGTTAAAAACACTGGCAAAAAGAGCTTGTTGCAACATGGCCCTGGCTGATCTCTTATACACTGCTGCCACCTGCTGAGCGTTTTTGTAACAACTTCCATTGCTGTAACAGACCTCTTCAGGTCAGAAGCTGCATCAAAGCCTTCTGAACGCTCTAGCATAATATATATATATATATATATGTATAAATAGGTTTATGGGTGTAAACGAGTTAAATATGTTGTACTCATATCCCGCTAGAGTCTTGAAATGGTGGAAGAACATCTTGGAGCCCGCCCCCAACCCGGATCGTTTGTGTGTCACGTAGTAGCTGTGCAGCCCACTGTTCAAATGTATTTATAAATAAAATACATCTGACATCCACCAAGCATGTCTACAGAGCTCACAATCGGTCTGCCTGTGCCCTGATTAAATTCACCGAACTCATGTGAAACATGCTGCGCCAGTATTTAGACGTGGTATGACCAGGCAAAAGTTTGGATGGACTTTCTGTCTGCAAATTTCAAGCCGATATTCGTTTGTAGTAAAAGAGAGCAAATATTAGCGTCTAAATTTGAAAAAATTACTGTGTTGAAATTAGGCATGTTTGTTAAAAAAAATATATTTTAATTTAAACATATAAAGACCTTTGCTTAAAAAGCTAAGTTTGTTTAAAAACAAAAACTTCAGGGAGCTTCCAGGGTCATCAGCTAATTTATGTTAAATGTTAATCTAAATTAAAAAACAAATAAATGAATAGCTCCCTCAATGTTTCTACTGTAAATGAAATTTTCCAAAATTTCAACATAATTTCTTAATTTTTAATAGTAAAAAGTATTGGGAGTTCCCAGTGTCAGTAGCATCATTTATTAAGTAAAGTAAAAATCTAAATAAATAAATACGTTAATGAAAAGTTCCCTGTATCTCACTGAGTGACAAATGCATGCAAATGTAGCTAATTTGGGGTTTTCGTCAGGGTTTGCAAAAGGTTTTAAAAGATCTATGCAAACACAGTGAAAATTTGTCTGAACATTTTCAAAATGTCTTTGCGACAAGTAAAAACTGTCTGTGAACATCTTACAAATCCTGATGAAAACCCCAAATTCGCTACGTTTGTAAGCATTCACCACTCAGTGAATACCAGCGTTATCGGCCTTCAGCCTGGTGAACAAGGCGTATGCCGATATTTGTTAAAATGCCGAATATCGCCGCCAATAATCGGCCCAGCCGATAATCCGTCCATCCCTAATTCAGACTCACATTCACACTATCACTGAGTGGGAAGTGTACCTGTGCTACTTGAACTGAAGTCAAGTGAATGTACCACTACACCATAAAAATATGCAGTAGAGATGCACCGAAATAAAAATTTGGGGCCGAAACCGAAAACCGAAAATGAGAAATGCTTGGCCGAAAACCAAAACACCGAAAAAAAGTTATGCCAAATTTGTATTATCATTTAATTTATTATAATTAATTAAAATTATAATATTATTATAACATATTTAGGCCTATTTACACAGGCATTTTAACAAAATTAGATTGAAATGCGTCCACACTACAGACATCAGAGACATGTAGGCGAATGGTACATTAAACACCAAACAAGGGGTGAGCAACTGAGCATTTTCTTGCGGTGCAATTGCACTTTATAGTCAATGTACAGTAGTTCGTACTGGCGGGCACGGATGCGTGCGGTGCGAATGACGCATTTGTAGGCCTTTTGTAGCGGGACAGGGTGCGGCGCACTTAAAATCAGCACATTCACATATTTACCAACGTTTAAAAATAAATACATTTCTACGCACCACCCAATCGGCTTTGGGAACGGACTGCAAAGTCACACACGGCGTCCTGTGCAGATCACCCGGAGATAGTGGCAAGTGTTTACTTGTTTAAAACTATTGATAGCAATAGTGCTAACATTAGCTAAAGTATTTAGCACGGCCACCAGAATGCAAGTAAAAAAGTGCTCGAGGGGCTCTCATCAAAGAAAAAAAGGAAGGCACTGCAGGAGAAAGAGTGGCTCACCTGTAGTGCAGTACTCGGCAGCGCTCTCTTTTTCGACATAGTTTACCAAGCGACCCTCTCCTTCTCCGGTGTGCACAATGAAGCTGCCGGTACTCACAAACGCCAGCGATCTGCAAGGCAGACACTCACTCCCGTGTTTGGTGTTTAATTCAAACATACACTTGCTTGCAGCGTTTTTTTGTTTGTTTTGCTTGCGTCACCACATCCTCTTTCGGTCATATTCTTTCGGCTTGAATGTTATTTTCGGTGGCTGAATATTCGGTGCATCACTAATGTCTTTTCACTGAATACGTACTTGTAGTGGTAGTACGCGAGGAGCCCTGCAAAGCATCAGAAAACTATTTCTCACAGAATATGAAAACAAATATATATATATACTGTATCTGATATAGTGAGACTCTTGTGATTAAGGGCTGTATAAATAAACTTGACTTGACTGATAGTGATACTGATAATATTACAGTTGATTTAGGTCAAAATAAGGGAAGCACAACTGAGTCTTCTGTTTCAAGCAATACAGTATTTGTTCAAAAAGTGTATTTGTACACTATATGTTTGTGAACAGCAGTGCTTGTGAACCGAAGTTCTACTGTAATTGTCCTTGGTTAAGAACCCTAGTCGGGTTTCCATCCAATTGTTAATTTTTAAGTGAATTTACTGAAAATGCGCAAAACGGACATGCGACTGCCCGTTTCCATCTGTTCTTCTTTTGCCGTGCAATGACGTCGTATGAGTTTGCTTTTGTAAATTTTGATAAACCGTAGCGTTTCTTTGCTGTTTTCCATCTAAAATTGCATTAATATTCATTTCTTTAATTAATTCCGAAAATATTTCTGTTTTGTCGTCCAACCAAACATACCTTACTTTATCGGCCGCCATTGCTTTGTGACTACAAACGTACGTGTGACATAATATCCGTTCAAAACGGTCTTGTCACTGTTCATTCGCAAAACCTGTTTCCATAGCCAAAATTCACATTTTCCTTTTTCCGATACGCTTCAAAATTCACCCCATCCAAGTGTAAAAACTTTGTGGGTGAATTTTGGGCCCTTTTTTTGAAATTCTGGCGTTTCGATTCAGTTTTCTTAGTGCATTTCTTGAAAATTCAAATAAAAATGGTTAGATGGAAAACCCACTCATGTTTGTCAGTTGTTGTGACGACGAAGACCAAGTTGTGCAGAAAGCCATGTAATTCCAAAGGGTTCACTTAATTTTACCTGCAGCTGTATATTTAACCTTGATTTTTCTGGTCTAGAAATGACTTGTTGTAAGTAGTTAGTTGTGTGATATTATACCAAAAAAAATTCCAAGTCCTCTTCTTATACACATGAATCAGTCCTTGAGTGGCCAGACAAATATCTTTGGCAGATTCATGCACCTGATTTTATTTCCTAACCTATGCACCCTGCAATGTAGAAGTCATCAAATAACTTCTGGATTTGCCACGACCCTGACTTGAATCTTAAAATTTGAGCTGTAGAGATTGAATTAGAAAGCTGACAATACCCAGTTACCCGGGGCATTTCTGGGCTGCTTGGCAATGTGCTCAGTTCACTGCCCCGGAGGAAGATGAACTGCAGCTTGTCATTGAGCTAGTCTGTTTTACTGTATCCACCTGTGATTTTAGCATCTCTCTAAGCAAGAAAGGTTTAGCAGTGTTAAAAGTACCAAAGAAATAATACAAAACAAAACCCTTTTTATTTTCATTGTTTTACCAGCGTTTTTTTCCCACCCCCCATTTAAATTCCATTCAACCTCTTTTCAATCTCTCTTTTAATGTCCTTTTTTCTCTCTGTCTAAATACTGTAACATCGCTAAACGCGTTTGGTGTGGAATCATTAAAACATATTGTGAAATGGTTTTAAATTGGAGCCCATAAATTTTGTTAGACTGCTCAAGTCTTTGATAAATAGGTTTAGGAGGGTTACTTTAAAAAAAGGATTACATTACAGTAAAAGAGTTTGTCAAAAACTGGTAAAAAAAAAGAAAAAAAAAAAAGGACCGATCCTCTATTTGGGTCAATTTGACCCAACTTTGAGTCAAGAAATGGGTCTTTCAGCGTAAAACAACTCATAAATATTGGTCAGATCTTTTTCTTGGGTCAAAAAATTGGGTCATTTTGTATAAAACAACCCAGAAAGTTGGGTCAAATTGACCCATAAAGTGTATCGGTCCATTTTTGATCCATAATTGGGTTACTTTTTGACCCTACTGTTTTCGGAGCGTACTAGTTACCTGTTAAACAATATAGTTAGTAACATAATCCAATTTCCATAATATTAAAGTAATGTAACTTGAATGCTTTCTTTTAATTACTCTTGGAGTACTCCAATACCAAATGTTAAAAGAAAATCAATGAAACATACAAAAAAGAAAAGAAAAATCAAATATACTATATACAATAGGCCTATGTTGTTATATATTTTTCTGCCTGACCTTTTTTGTCGGATAGATAGATAGATAGATAGATAGATAGATAGATAGATAGATAGATAGATAGATAGATAGATAGATACATACATACATACATACATACATACATACATACATACATACATACATGGATAGATAGATAGATACATGGATAGATAGATAGATAGATAGATAGATAGATAGATAGATAGATAGATAGATAGATAGATAGACCTGTAATCAGATTTAAAAAAATTCTGGACCTGTATCGGATTAGTTAAAAAATTTTGTATCCTGAATACGTAACACCACCACATGTATGCCATTACTCACCAAGCCTACTGATAAACATATGCTTTTACCAAAGTGACATGAAAGTGACAATATGAATGACATCTTTTTACCGCTGCCTACAAATTGTGATGGTGCTAAGAAATTATTTTCAGTGCTTTATGACAAGGGAATAAGTGGTCCACTTGTGTTGCTCTGGTCAAGTGTTTTTAAAAAGCAATTTCTGCATTTGAATGACTGCCGGCAAATTTTCTTCATTTGCATTGGATTATGAACTGTATTATATTAAGCCACTAAATCAAGGACAACACAAATCAGTATCATTCTCTCAAGCGTGCCCCTGCCAAGAGCACAAACATTTTTCAGATCAGCTTTAAAAATATAATTACTTTTCTAACAAGAACGATCACTGGCAAAAGCTTGGTGACACTTGAGCAGGTCTTTTACTGAGTCTTATGATGGCAGTGACCATTAAAATATACTGTATGTCTTGACCTACCATTAGTCTTTGCGGCTCCAAACTGGCTTTTAGCAGTGTAATCATCAACATGGCAGACGCCATAAGTATCAAATTATAGTTGGGATCAGTGTTTCAAGTGGGCCGGAACGCACCGGTACGGAGCGCCGGCACTTCTAAAAATCGTGCAAAGAATGTACCATCAGCATTTCAATGCACTTGACAATGCATGTTTTCTGATCCCAAAAAGCTGTTCTGGTGAGTGCCACTAATCCACGGACTTACATATAGTATGGAAGTCCTGCGCTCATCACATCACCATGTGCATGTTTAATCAAGTTACCGTATAGATCTTTTAATTTTTGTATTTTTTTTGCACTTACTCACACAAACATGCACACATCCAAACATGGTCTCCCAGGCGGGAAAGCGAACCCACGCCAACCTGCATAGTTACTGTATAGATCTGTGCTTGACGAGAAAAGCACACATACGTCTTTCAAGTCGGCCGCTGTAAACGTGATGCTAGCGGCTCGACCAATGCTAGCAGACCCTAACGCGAGTGTACAACCGTAACTCTTGAGTTAAGAAAGTGAACTAAAAACGCTACAATGCCGTCCTGGCTCAAAGCTTCAAAAAGACCGCAGACTCTGGGGTGGATTCGCAGGCTGATACAGCACGGATCAAAAAAAATAAAAATAATAATAAACCAGTCAGCCACCGGCACGGACTGGTTAGCACGTCCGCCTCCCAGTGCAGAGGACGTGAGATCGAGTCCGGGCTTCGGTCTTCCTGGGTGGAGTTTGCATGTTCTCCCCGTGCTTGCGTGGGTTTTCTCCGGGTACTCCGGTTTCCTCCCACATTCCAAAGGACATGCATGGCAGGTTAATTGAACGCTCCAAATTGTCCATAGGTGTGATTGTAAGTATGGTTGTTTGTCTCTGTGTGCCCTGTGATTGGCTGGCAACCAGTTCAGGGTGTACCCTGCCTACTGCCCGAAGTCAGCTGGGATAGGCTCCAGCGCCCACCGCGACCCTTGTGAGGAAAAGCGGTTAGGAAAATGCATGGATGGATGGATAATAAACCTGTGCTACTCATGCTGAAGGGAGAAGTGAAGCCGGGCGGCCATCTTGTGTTGCCAATATTCACGTTTTTTTCTTCCTCTCCAGCGAAAATACCACCACAATAAAAATAACATAAGTGTGGTAGACGCTCTAAATGCAGATTTCATCAGTAAGAATGTGAATACAAATTTTCTCTCATAAGTTTTTTTTCCCGAGTGCTACATGGTCTGCATCATGTAATCAGAAATTAAAGCAAAGCACACAAGAAAAAACAATTGCTGTGAAACGTAAACTTCTGCAAGTCACGATTCACGATACTGGGATCATACTGGTTGATAATAATGGTTGATGCAAACAATGAAGTTCTTCTTTGCTAGGCTCACATTATCCTATACAGGGATCCCACTGATAAGTGTTTTTGACAACAAAAAAACCCATAATTTGTCAGCCTAATTACGGAGCATGAGTGGCCAGAATTTTATCATTTTGTTTGTTATTGCAGAACCTGAGCAACCTCAAGCTGGTGGTATATGTTGAGTAGCCCAGACTGGGGGAATAAAATCCCGGGGAGAGAAAGTCTTATAGGAAACTTATGCTACGTTCAGACCGAACCGAAAATATCGCGACTTTACGCTGCTCTTGCGGGTGTTTGTTCGCCAGGTTCTCAATGGAATTTGTTTCGCTCAGCGCCGCAACGGAGGTAAAGGAGGGATTTCCCATTTGGTAGGTGGTACTAACTTAAGTGTAGCATTGCTAGCTTGCTTCACACTTCGACAATTAAACAAACTCAACAGATAAGCTGACCTCCATGCTTTTTCCTCCAAACAATCTCGTTCTTGGCCCGGTCCCGGTACACGTAGATCACCGTGTAGTACAGCTCCGGGCTCCTACAAACCGTGATGATCAAGCTATCCTCCATTGCTATACTATACGTTCTGCATACAAACGCTTCCTGTGTGATGTATTTGGTGACGTGGATTCACTTGACACTGATTGGCTAAAATTTTAATTCAGCCAACGCCGACAAAATGGTTGAAGTAGCGAAATGCTCGCCGGAAACGTCCAAACTCGCCGCCTCCCGCAAAGTCCATTGACTACAATGGAAATCCCACCGCCGGAAATCCCCACTGTTGGTCTGAACGTAGCATTACAGTTAATAGTTTGTGTCAATGAAAAAAAAAGTGTAAACAGTATAAGTACCAAACATTTATGAGATGTTCAAAAAGTTTGTTAATTATATTAACACTCATTTATATTATTGAACTTGCGACCACGCCATGTCATCGTAAAATTTTTGTCTAGATTATAGGGTCTCACACGAGTCGGGCCGACATTCTTAAATATTAAACGTGTTCGAGAAAAGCGGATGTCTCCCCAATTCAATGACTCAGTGAACTGTGTTGTGCAATGGAATGTATCCAATTAAAGAAGTGCCCTGACTGAGGAACAGAGAAAAGGACCATGAATTAAAATAAAATAAAAAATGTTTTACTCGATTTTATGTATATCCAACCATCCATTTTCTTAACCGGTTTTCCTCACAAGAGTCGCGGAATATGATATATTTTTATATAGTATTTGTCTGGTCTTTTCTGTCTTATGGCTGTTTAATATTCAAGGTTTTGTGCACTATGCTGCATTGCTAGATAGATGGATGATAGATTAAGATTAAGTTCATCTGAGTTGCATAAAGAAAGTTCTTTTCAGATTGTTCCTGAAGGCAACACGAGACAGATAGATAGATAGATAGATAGATAGATAGATAGATAGATAGATAGATAGATAGATAGATAGATAGATAGATAGATAGATAGATAGATAGATAGATAACCTCATCTGGTGAGGGAAAGTGACTAGTGATTGTTGTAATTGGAAAATAGAAAAGAGACATTCGCTTCACCATCGCCATGGCTGTATACGTGACGTCAACTGCTGAAAAAAAAAAAACTTAGACGCCCAATACTTTTTTTTCTTTAATATCTTCTTTTTTTTATCTATTTATGTGACCTCTCACAGGTAAAAGAAAACGATATTTTTAAGCGCTGATCAGCTGTCTTTATATTTGTGTTGTGTCTGTGGACCGTGAGTCTCCCAAATAAAGATGATGAAAAATCCTTGTGTGTACCACTTTGATACAGTAGTATAACATCCCATATAGTATAGCACTGTTAAGTCCCACAGTGAACCAGTACACTAATTAAGAATGAGAGCATCTTTCTTGTATAAACACAATTTATTTTTTATAAACGTAAATGAAACCAGTTTGTGGCCACATGAACAAGATCTTTTCACCTAGCTGCTACATGGAGCTAACATGAACTTCCTCTCCAACAACCACACCCACATATGGCAAGCACTGTGTGATAGGCAGTTTGAGAACATTACTAAGTAATTGGTTACAGTTAATCATTACTTGCTTAAAAAAGTAACTGAGTTAGTAAGTGAATTACTTCATAATCAAAGTAACTCGTTACCAGGCAAAGTAACTATTTTCACTAGGCCTGGGTTTAAGAACTTCAAGTTATTTGGCGAGTTAAGAGAATCACTGCGTGAGAAACAAATAATGTAGTGTAGAAGTAGTAGTGTATGATTAGCACTTAGTTTATTTTCTATTGCGGCTGGTATGTGTGAAATAATTGTAAATTGTTGTGTGCTTGTTGCAAATACTGTAAACAGATATGTAGGCTATTCTCAGCTGTTGCAGTTCCAGTCCCAGGGTTCTGGATTTTATACCCTTAACAGATGTTGACAGCTTTTAAACTCATACTGACTTTCTATCTATAAACATGGTACTAATTAGCATGTATATGTTGCATATCTGCACTGTGCACCTACTGCTAAAATTCCAATATGGCAGATCATGACCATCTTGTCACTGTTTAGCCTACTATCATATTTAATTTTATGTGTATGTATAACTTTTCTCTTTTTCAACTATTAATTCCATGTATATACTAGTTTTGTTGTCTTTAGTCCTTTTTGTGGACTGACAGTAAAATGTAATCTTATTTATGTATAGCGTTTCAGTGACATCACCTCGTTGTCGATAGTCACAGTTTAGCTTTAGCCCTTTAACCCTGATCGCTTATTGTTTCCGTTGTTGTGCTAGCTAGCAGATAAACGAGCACCATGGGAGCTAGCTAGGTAGCTATCTAGCTAGCACCAGAGGCTAAAGCCGATCTGGGTTTTTACTTTCTGCACCTAGGTTTGCCACCTCTGCCTATAGTTCCACTCAATCAGGGCACGCACATGCGTGCACACACACACGCACAGGAGAGAGGACACTGCAGCACAACAAATACGAAATAAATGACTCACAGTGTCATAACAGTGCTGTTGACTGCTTGGTCTTCTTGACCACTTGATGGCGCCGTAGAGCAATAGCCACATCATGAAGCTTCGAAACATGCACAAACTAATTGGTTGGAATGCTTCAGTGCTTCATTAAGCTTCATTTCGGCATCACTACTCAGGTCTTGAAGAGGTTGCTCGCTTGTTGGCTCAAGGGCACTCAAGGGATCCTCAATGGTGCTCCTCAAATCTACTTTGACATGGTTAGCTTAACCATCACTTTTGGCTCTAAATGATGTTACACAGTCGTTTGCTTTTTGTGACGTATTAAAGAGAAAGTGTGTAGAATTTTTTGCCATCTAGTGGTGAACTAGTAAAATGCAATGACCTAAGTTTGCAGACAGTGCCTCAGAGAGACCACACTTTGCTAGCCTACCACCAATTACTGCAGTCGCCAAATTTGTCACCATCAGGTATCCGTAGCAGAGAGATGACGGCGAAACAGCTCAGCCTCCTGTAAGATGTGGCGTATGCTGATTCTAAATCAGTTTTAACATAAACTTTGTATAACTCCACATAACAACTCACAATAACATCTGGTTGTAACAGAACATAAGAACAACAGCTTTTAATAATCCAGAAGACAAAATTAGATTTCTCGATTTAGCAAATTTTCAACTATTCGATTTTCTAAATGACGATTAATCGAATTAATTAAATGTATTGCCCAGCCCGAGTTGGCACCCAGCAACTACTCTAATATTGTAATCAATGACAGCAAAATAAATTAAATCAGATTTTGCTGTGTTATGTTGAAGTTAGTGCACAACAGTATATGATAGCAAGAGAGCTGGACTGGCACAAAACAATAGGCCCTGGCCCAACTCTTGCCTAACAAGTAGTTCTGCCACTGATGTTTATTGATAATGTTTCAGTCTATCTATATCTATTTTGAAATGGATTAACGGACTGGTCGCTCTAAATTGTGGGCCAGTCTCTTGGGGTAAAATGTAGGGAAATAATTATTAAAAAGCACTGCATTGGCCCCAAAAGAGTCAAGCCCACCGGGCATCTGGCCTGTATGCTAGATGCCCAGTCCAGCCCTGGATAGCAATGAAAAGTATAATACAATATTGCCCCCCAAAAACATTTTTTCAACCTTTAGCATTGCATTATCAAGTAAACAAGCCATTTTAAGCACTTTAGATAGATTGGTCAATAATTTGTAAAATTGACACCCACACATGATGACCGACCAAAAATATAGATTTTGGAAAAAATATGAAATTTGCCAAATTGTGACTTGCAATATTTTCATACAAGACAAGCACGAGAATAGCTTTCATGGAGGTCGCCATCTTGTTTCCCAACTTCATGACAGGAATGCTGGCAACTCAGCAATGATGTCGTTCCCAGCTCTGACTTCCTATTTTTGAGTTTCTGTCTGTTGTTTGTGCCACTGTGCCAGATTCTCTTTTGAGTGGACTACAGTCTATTTTGTGTCTTGTGAAATCCATTCAATCCAGGTCAGTTAAATCGAGGTTCCACTATACCTTTACTTGACTTTTCTCGGTTTAGGTTAAATAATTATCCAATATTTCCAGTAATGTAATGTAATGAAGATACACAAAAACCTGCTCACGTATTATCAAACACCTTAACCCATATTCAGGAGTGGTTAACCAAGGTCATGACCACACATTATGACAAATTTCTAGCCTTTTGTGCACACACAATACAGGAAATCAGAGCCTTTTGGCTAATTGTGTCATTTGAAATATGTAACAAGATCAGATGTATTTAAACTTTATTTAATGATAGAACATGTCTAATGCCATGATCGCTTTCGGGATGTAATGATTACATGACATTTTATGACAGCCATGAGTTCAACTAATTTGCTCCCAAAAACGTATAAAAACGTTCTATTTTAAATATTGCCATGGTCCCAGAAACATATATAAAAAAAAAAGTTTTTGGATACAGAAGGCTTTGATTCAGCTTCTGACATGAAGAGGTCGCTAAAAGCAATGGTAGTTATTATAAAAAAAACGGCCAGCAGGTGGCAGTATAGTATAAGAGATAAACCATGTTGCAACAAGTTTGTGAATAATGATGAAACTTAGCTATATTCTAATGCTAATTGCTGCAAAACGGAAACAGATCCAAATATACTCTGTTTCACTGATGAAAAAAGAGACTCTGATCTTTCTTTTTTAGGTTCCATATTTTAATAGCAATAGAACACAATATTCTGTGGACTTTGCAAAATCAGTCAAAATCCAGTCAAACAGCCGGGAGCAAAGGGGGTTGCTTCAGTGAAAATGACTGGGAGTGAATGAGTTAATATGCCTGGCCAGAAGTAACACATCTTTGCTCAAACTATTCTGCAGTGATTTTCCAAGTATTGCCGGGACGAATGATCTGACTGTGTTTGAATGAATGAGACAGAATAGGAATGGACAGAATAGAAATGGGCTGTTTTTCCCTACTGCTGACAACATCAGTGGACAGTCGTCAGATTCTTATATCCCGTCAGCAGTCCATAACGCGTGAATCACTCACTCCTGCAGTACCTCGATTTCATGCAGGTAGAGTTGCAGCATCTTTGTGGTGTTGTAAATCACTGAGATAGTTATTAATTTTTTATATTCTGAGCTGTGCTGCAGTCCACAAGATCATCCGCTTTTGAGAAAGCCACATCCATTACAGTCTGACATTGTTGCTCTCGCTCTCTGTACCTTTTTGGAAACATGAGAATGGCATCATCAATATTTAAACGCAACTTCTAGCAATTCAACTTTGCACCAATCATGTTTTTTTCTCAAGATGTCAGTAAGCTTAACATTTTTAGCATATCGCTGTCATCGTATGCCATCTCATATGTCACAATGAGGCAATTTTTTTTCATTGTTCTGAATTATTGACTTATCTAAAGTGTTGAAAATAGCTTGCTCATTTTGATGATGCAATGTTAATGGGTGAACAAACATGTTTTGGGGATTTCCTGAAAAGTGACATTTTGGAGCTACAAGGTTTTGGCACCAGTTATATGCAAAAATGATACAATATGTCATAGGAATTTTCAATTCCACTTTTTTTCCAGACCCGGTACAAGTGCTCAACAACTTGAGTAGTCACTGGTACCACTAGTATGTATGATAAATACCTTATTAATAATAATAATATAATAATGATTATGATGGTAATAATAATAAATTAACTAAAAAGTGGCAGATACATTTAAAGAAAGACTTTTCTATCCCAATATAGCATTTTCCCTTAAAATTGCATTAAATTTATAGCAATTTTCTATTCTTCTAAATTATAATATCTAGTTACTGATCGTAAAAAAAGCCACAAGAGCAGATACCACCGTTGAGAGTACCGATACCTTGAAAATAAGACCTGGTATCGGCCCAATTCCAGAACACACTTAAATCAGCTGTAACGATTATCTGTGCAATGTGTGTGTGTTTTATCAATTTATATTAACCTCTAAACTAAACAAACAACTCACAAAATTGTTAAAGGGCACAACCCTAATTTCAATGACTGAATCAACGAGTTTATCATCTGTTATCCTGACTAACGGCTGACTTGACTCACCGATGTCAACACATCGTGTTGAATTCCAGTCAATAATTAAGGACACTAAAAAAAGTATTTAATTATATGACATTTTTATTAGACACCAGCATTTAGCCGCCGCTAAATGCTAACACCACTAATGCAGCTATAAAAAGTGCCTATGACTATGCACACATTGATGCTAACAGATGGACACAGTTGCCATGCTGATCACTTTTTAACAAACCAGGCTTGTTTTTAACTCACTTTAATCCACTCAACTGTGCTGATTTAGCCGGCAAAATTGCTACTGTGATGCTGACATCACCTTGTCTCATAGAACAAAATCTATGGGGAGAATTTCTAGAGACGAAAATAGTGTGCTGCTGAGCGGTTTAAATTTATGTTAAATCTTTTTTTTTAAAATATTATCAAAAAATAAAAAACAGTTGGTTGGCCATCATTAAGTCAAAATGTTTTTTTGTCTTCTGTATTTATAATATAATTATAATTTTGTTCTTTAACCAAAAATGTATAAATATGTTTTTAAAAATAATACTTTGTCCTTCACTCCCAAAACCGTTTTTTTTTATGCTATATCGTACAGAAGGCTTTGATACAGCTTCTCACATGAAGATGTGGCTTAAGGCAATGGTAGTTATTTCAATATATGGCCAGCAAGTGGCATCAGAGTATAAGAGCTCAACCAGGGCCATGTTGCAAAAAAAGCTCTTTCCCCCAGGGTTTTAAACAGATTTGTAAAGAACGATAAAATTATATTCTAATGCTAATTGCTGCAAAACGGAAACAGATTGAGATGGATTTTTTCCTGATGAAAGAAGAGACTCTAATCTTTCTTTTGGTAGGTTCCATGTTTTTATAGCAATAGAACACAATATTCTGTAGGCCTTGCAAAATCAGTCAAAATCCAGTAAAACAACGAGGAGCGAAGGGGGTTGAAAATGGCTGGGAGTGAATGAGCAAGCAAAAATATATATATATTTTTATTTTTACCTGAATAATATCAAATGATTCAATATAATTTTTCGAGGGAATACCAAAATATTGGATAGCTGCAGCCCTAAAACTATTCAGGAATAGGAACGATCTCATCTGCAGCTATTATTGCAGCAACGTTTGAAAAATAAGCCTGTAACAAAAGTGACTTTCCTGTTTGTTTACATTTGCACTTTAGATTTAGACTCAATCTCATGAGACATTTCATCTCGTGCGATTTATGTTTCATCCCATCCACTGTCGTCTTTCCTGTTTGTCACTTAATGACAGAAAAATACACTTTACAACGTCTTGAAATTTGCACTTTGTCTAAAAGATATCTTTCATTCTTAAGATGTCTTTAGACATCTGTCAAGACAAAACTCATGCCACCCATGACTATGCAAATTATTAGTAATTTGCCCATCTCTCCTTAGTTCCAGGACTGCAGCCTTGGGTCACAAAACAGATCCCTCTAATGGAGAGATATGGCAGAGAAAAGTGCCTTATATTGATTTTGTTCCCTGGTTTACATTACCTCAAGGATATCACATGTATCATTGATTTTTTATATAGATGGAGTTGTGATGGGATTGTTATGAATTTTTTATCACATCTAATTTACATATCCCCCCTTCCTCTGAAATGGTACGATACGATACGATACGATACGATACGATACGATACGATATACTTTTATTTTCCCCGTGGGGAACTTTTTCCTGGACTCTGTCCAGCTGCAGTTTACAGTAAGGAAAAAACAACAGAATAGAAAGAGATAAAATCAAAATTAAATAAGAAGTGCAGCAGTAGTTTACAGTGAGAAAAACAACAGAATAGAGAGAGATAATTAAAATAAATAATACACACACACTCCTATATATATATATATATATTAAACCACTTAGTTAATGTCGGTTATTAAGTAATTTGATGGATGTCGGCAGGAATGAGTTCTTGTAGCGGTTCAGCCTGGTTCTGGGGGCCTTGAATCTCCTGCCGGAAGGCAGTAGCTGGATCTCATGATGCAGAATGTGAGTCGGGTCAGTAACAATTTTCTGTGCCAGTCTGGTGACAGACTGCTCATAAAGCATCTGTAGGGAAGGATGATTCCCGACCCCCATGATCTTCATGGCAGTCCGCACCAGACCGGCAATCTGTGACCTTGACTGCACAGTCAGGTTGCCGTACCAGGCCGCAATGCCGTATCTGATGATGCATCCAATGCAGCCCGGTAGAACAACAGCATGATCCTCTGCTCCACTCCATAGACCCGAAGTCTGCGTAGGAAATAGAGACGCTGTTGGAGTTTGGAGCAGAGACTTCCAACGTGTACCCTCCAGCTGAGTGTGTTGTCAATGTGGACCCCCAGATACCTGTATGAGCCCACCTGGCTGATGTGATTGCCTTTAATGACGACTGGCCCGTGGTCACCCACAGTTTTTGGATCAAATATCACCTCCTCTGTCTTCCCCACATTGAGCACAAGATGATTCCGGTCACACCACTGGACACATTTCTCTATTTCTGAGAAATAGTCCAGTGGGCTACCGCCGGCCTGCAGCAAGCTGACGATAGCGGTGTCATCAGAGAACTTAATGATAAAGTTCTCAGGGTGTGATGTCACACAATCATTTGTGTACAATGTGAAGAGGACCGGGGAGCTGACGCAACCCTGTGGGGCGCCTGTGCTTATCAATCTGGGTTCCGAGAGGGAGCTGTTGACCCTGACTTGCTGTGTGCGCTGTCAGGAAGGAGTGATACCACCTCGAGATGTACAGGTTCACATTCATCTCCTTCAGTTTACCCAAAAGCAGGTGCGGCTGCATTGTGTTGAACGCTGAGCTAAAGTCAACGAACAACACACGTTTAGGGACGTCCAGATGTTTGCTGACCAGATGTGTGATGCTGTTGGTACATTTGGATATAGTGGCTAAATGGTATGCACTATGATTACCTAGAGTTGCCGCTTCTGTAGTTGTGTAGTGTGGTGGATTTATGTTGCTTTTCTTTATCTGTCGTGTTCCGGTCAAATCAAATTTAAAACAAATATTGTGTTATACTGTACATCATATTGCTTCAAGGCCTCATGATATCCTCCAGTCACACAGTAATTGAACATCTAAAAGGGATGATAAGCACCTTCTTTGAATTTTGAGTGGTTTAGTCAACCTTAGTTGTTACACATGTAGTGTTCCCGGTCAAAAGTGATTGCCAAACATAGCTGGGTTTACAGGGTGACATGGGATGACAGCTGCCACCACTACCAAATGCCCAGCCACCCCAGTTGCCACTCCTACTGTTGGCAATGAATCTATCAATATTAAATTCAAAATTCTGCTATAAATGTACTTTATATTGTCTCCATAGTACATGGCTTAAATTACTCTGACATAGTGCCAGATTTCCACCATATTTTTAGACAAGTTTAAAAGAGTTAACCAACCAATAGTTAAGTCAAATTAACAGCCACTAGCCAATCAGAGGCAGAGTAGGGCAGGTTTTGTCTTGAAATAGCGCAATGACAAATCCAGATAATCTTTGCACATTTTACTAAACGCGGTGAGGACTGAGGACACGTCTTTCCTGGAAAAAAAAAACAAATGGCGATGAACATGGTTTGTTGTAAAATAGTTTGAAAGCCTCCTGTTGGTGCCACAAATTGACACAGTAGTGTTAATCTCGTCAAGGAAAATTAAACAAAAATAATTTCGTCAACACATTTTTCACTGGACTAAAACTAGACTAGACAGGACTAAAACCCTAATTAATAAACAATAACTGGGACTAAATCAGTATGCATTTTCATCAACTAATGAAGACGATATGAAAATGTACTCAAATCTATGGACATTTAAGTTCATGACCAAAAACGAGAGGAAAATTATATGATTTTGTAAAATCTTGTTTCTGCTAATCTGTCACTGTGACACTGTCATGTGATACATAGTGACACACCCACTTTCAAATCAGCAACATGCACAAAAACAGACAGACGGTGGTTTCACGACGAAAGGTAAAAAAAAGGAGAGTAAATTATAGTTATAACATAACATTAATCCAACGGCTATTACGTTCCAACAATAATGTTAATTCGACCGATAAATAATGATGGCTAATTTACTAGCTCGTAGCATGGAGCCATAGTAGCCAGTTGTTGATATACTTTAATTGTGTTTCAAGTTGTTTTTCATCAAAAAGATGAGAGAAAGTTTTATGTGGAATAATTTTAGATCTGAAATGTTCAACATTATTAAAACGTTGACAGTTTTTGTTGACTAAAAATAGATGAATAAAATAAATTAAATTATTATTAATTAAAATAAAGTGACTAAAATAAAGACTAAAATGCTAGATTTATAGTGATCCATGTGTAAAATAAAGTATTACTGGCTAAAAGTTGCGTTCCTATAATCTAAACAGCTAAATTTGACATTTTGAGTTGCATGTTTTTTTCTTTTTAATGGGCAAAAGTGTTTTATAAAATAAATGAAGACAAAGTTCTATTTATCTTTTTTTTTATTTCATAATGAAAATACCTCAACGTGCAATTTGAGTTACCTTCCCTTCCTTTAAACATGGAAGTGAATTACAAAGTAGCCTAAGAATTAAAGTAAGCAGGTACCAGCTGTCAAACTGAGTCTTCTGCCGTATCATACAATGTTAGCATAATTAATGATCTTTTTCTTAGAGTCCTAATTTAGCGATTGAACATGAGTTTGGGATAGCGTTGTGTTGATGTTGGTCGCAACATTAATGTCAATCAACTACGATAAAGAACTCCTAAACGTCTAAAAGAGAAGTCAAGCTTGCTATCACGCCACGACGTGAGCCAACTTCAAAGTAAAAGTGTACTAAGGCTGTTTACATTGTCGTCAATGTCCATCCATCCATCCATTTTCTTGACCGCTTTTCCTCACAAGGGTCGCGGGGGTGCTGGAGCCTATTCCAGCTGGCTTCGGGCAGTAGGCGGGGTACACCCTGAACTGGTTGCCAGCCAATCGCAGGGCACACAGAGACGAACAACCATTCTCACAATCACACCTATGGACAATTTGGAGTGTTCAATTAACCTGCCATGCATGTCTTTGGAATGTGGGAGGAAACCGGAGTACCCGGTGAAAACCCACGCAAGCACGGGGAGAACATGCAAACTCCACCCAGGAAGGCCGAAGCCCGGACTCGATCTCACGTCCTCTGCACTGGGAGGCGGACGTGCTAACCAGTCAGCCACCGTGCTGCCCATGTCGTCAATGTATTACTGTATTTGCTAACTTTATTTTGAAGTTAACCTTAGTTTGTTACGTTGAATATGTTCAGCTTCCTTGACATGTCAGAATGGTATTGACTGTGAATGTGCACTTTGTTTTTTTTTTCTCCCACCAACCAATCCACGTATTGTGCGCGATCCGATCTGTGGGGCTTGATCCAAATCGACCATAGATCAATGATGATCCGTTGCACCACTACTGCATTTGTTTGATATTCTTTCTTTCCTTTATTGGAATGAATTTAGGAATGATCTCCAAAACTATGGTCCTTTTAATATATTAATACCAGTGACAGGATCTGATTGAGACTTGCTGCAAGTAGCCTGTTATAAAAGACCCCAAACCTTTGTTTTTTCTTTTCGCCAAGAAAAACAGTTTGTCACCATTAAAACTGTTTGCATACGTCTGGGGAACGTATTTGGAAACATTTGCAAGCTTGAATGAACCCTGACGAAAACCCAACATTCACTAAATTCGCAAACACTCACAAGCTTTCACCATTCAGTGAGATACGGACTCAAGACACACCAAAACCTTAAATCATAAAATGATCAGGACATGAGACCAGGATAAATAATTCCCAAATACTGAATAGTTTTCAGGACTGTGTTCCTCACAAAGTGTGGGCAAAAAAATAAAGAAACTTAATTTGGATTTTTTCCCTTAAAAATAGCTAACAAGTTAAGTAGGTAGGCAATATTGGCTTGAGCTTTGGGCCATCAATTGATTTTATGATACCTACTTTATTTAAAACGCTATTAACTTTTGATTTGAAAGGGCTGGAGCATGGAGTCAAATGTCTCTGTGGGTGGGCTTTTCACATTAATGGATGACTCACTTCACATTAAACCTTAAATTAATTTGTCCACATTACCAACATTCAACAGTTTGACTCAATTAACCTGACTTGTTTGTCAGCTCTGCTGCCACGACCAATCTCGTTGTGTACTATACGTCCAAAACACTTGATCTGCGTCGTGGGCCATCGTGAACAATGCGTTCAGAAGCAGCTTGGAAATTTGTAGACAACATGCAAAAAGGAATTAAATTGTTTTAAGGGCGCTCAAAGTGTGTGTATACAGTAGAAGTAAATTAGAAGGAGAATATATTTGTGGTTGCAAGTGCCTGATTCATCCAACTTTATTGATTCCTGAAGTAGTTTTATCTTTACCCTTTTTGATTTCCTGTCAAAACCTGCCGACCTGGTGGGATATATTCCAACCGCTGCAGGCTTAAAGCAGATATATGTTCACAACATGTAGGCATAGAACAATAGGTCTCATTCATTAATAAATGCTAAGGAATTTTCTTACTCTGCGGATTGCTCTGGATTACTTTACTCTGCGTAAATTCAGCATATACACAGAATCACCGTCAGATTCACGAGATATGCGTACATTTGAAGGCTTTGTTTGATTACTTTATTAAGTGTAATCTTTTGCGTGTTCAAATAAATCAGAATTGAGATCTCATGAAGAAGTTTTCCTTGCAAGGAATTATTAAGAGCTCTTGAGACAGGAAAAAAGCTTACATTCGAAAAGTGATGATAAGCTCCCAGTGTGTAGAAAATATGGAAACCCCCAGGCGTCTTTATACTAGTAGAAAAAGTTCTCTCCGCCTCTTACATTTGACAGAGAGATAGTGTTGAAAATAAGCAGGCACAAGATACTGACATGGTCATCTCAGCTCCCCACCAATTTCGGAGAAAGGATGTGGACAGGCTTTGACCTTGGACCTTCAGTTTTTACGACCAAATGACTAATGACAAGAGACTCTGACAACTTTTAAAACATAAACATTCTTATCTCAAGAGATGGTGAGGAGTAAGAGGTTCAAATGAAGTTCACAAAATCATTATCACATTGTTATTCATTTAACTACAGTATTTCCAAATGGTATCACCAGAAAGCTCGCTGAACACAGAACCTGACAACATGGAGAATGTTTTTTTTTCTTCCTGTATACAGATCAATGAACAAACACCACACACACTACTAAAATAGTTATTAAGGAATAAATACAGTATAACACACCAAAAAGGCATTTGTTGTTGACAAAATTCACAACAATCCAGCCATTACTATTCGTTGTCGTGGGAAAGGAGTGCACACAGCGGCCGGCCACATGCAGCAATTAATATTGTAATTGTAATTAATACTGGAGCGACCGGCCCGAAAATAAACCAAATTCAATTGGCCAGACCACCACTGGTGTCAGGGGTTTGGTCGTCTCTTTCATTATCCATCCCTGCCATATATGATGAACCTGGGCTGTAGCTATTGAATATTTTGGTATTTGGATAGCCAAACTGAAAACTCAAAAAATCAGTAACTGGATAACATATATATATATATATATATACATATATATATATATATATATATTGCTTGGTGTCAGAACAGTTATGAATACAGAAGAGCAAAACAAACATATTTCTACTTGATTATGATTGACCAACTGATTTTCATTTTTCGATAATCAACCTTCTTTTTTATTTAAATTTAAACTGTACTTGGCAGCACATTATTTTCCTCTCCAGAAACACGAGTGAGATTTTAGGCAAATCTCTCCCCATAAATTTTCGTCTTATGAGACAAAATGAAGTCAGATCACAGTTGGTATTTTGCTGACTAAAACAGCAAGTCATTTTCTTAAAAGTGATCAGTAACAGCGGCAACTGTGCCGGGTTGTCAGCATTAAAGTGTGCAGAATCATTTTCACCGATCGATTAAATTGCCTTTGAAAAGCAATAAGGTTGTTCTTTCTGTTAGCCACCTAGCCCTGTGAGTGCGCTAGCGTTGAAAGCCGCAGCTAAACGTAAAATGCCATCGTTATTAAATCTAGTGCCCTTAATGGACTCTATGCACAAATAGCCGTGACGTATTTCCGGGAAAATCTCATAACACACAGCCTTTTCCAGTAATGCCATTGCCGTTTGTTTTCCTTCAGAGAACCTCGACCAGTTTCATCATTTCTTTGTGAGTGTGGTTGCGTGCATTTCACAAGGCATCGAAGAAAAGGAGAGATGACAGTACGCCGAGTGATCACTGCTGTGTGCCCACATAGACAGGTTATAACTCTGCCTTGTTTTTTTTCTCTAATGCTGACCACCGGAGATAGTTTGTTGTAACTTGTTAATATTCGCAGGGATAACTGTAGCTGTCCACCACACGGGCGCCGTTAACAGAGCTGTTTTTTTAAGCTTAAACTTTGATGTGTTGTTCCTCTGTTTACGAAATTATCTAATGTTTCTGCCTTTCTGGCGTTTTGACTTATCATGTGCCTTTGTGTACATTAATCATATGCTGCCATTTTATTGCATTAAAAAACATGAAAATATTCACATGAGTCAGTCTTGCACCGCTGACAACGTTGTCGGATTTCAAAAAGCAACCACTTTTCAACAAGGCATTAAGAGAAATACCACCATGGGCTGACATAAAAAACAAAACAAAAAACAGTAGAGGCATTACATCTGCTTCAAAATATTGACAAGACAGAGATCGTTCGATCCCGTCAATGAAGAGGAGAAGACTTGGACGAAGAGGAGGCTACAGACCAGAGAGTTGTTGTTGGCTGGTTGATTTATTGAACATATTAGCACATTACAAAATATAAGTTGAAGTTAAGATAAAAATTTTAAAAAAGAAAATACTTAATCAATGTCATAATTTACATGTTTAAAAGGAGTAGGAAGCACAATAACTTATATATATTCTTATCCAATAACATATAATTAAAATCAAAAATTAAAATCAAAAAGGAAAATGAACTAGCTATGAACAGTTAGCTGGCAGGTTCCATCTGAAAGATCCAACACCTCAACCTTACCGTCTGACTGGTAGGGGTGGGGTGGGGGGTGGGGTTACTGTGTGGACTCCAGTAGTCCCAGGAGATGAGCTACAATACATAATTTACATTTACATTAAAAAATGTAATCAACAAAATAGCTTCAGTAACTACTCAAACAGCTTGTATTTACATGTAATAATAATTGTAAGCAATGACATCATTACCAGAGCTCAAGCCGTTAAAATTACGGCTCGGGATGATCTAATTAGTAGTTTTAAAATTCTGATAGACTTAGGGTGTATTCAGACCAGAAAAGTCTTAATAAAGTCCACTTGTTTGGTCCGGACCAAAAGCGTAGTTTATTTTTTTTCATTTGGTGCGATTCATATTCACACTGTGCTTTTTCAATATATTCAGCAAATATTGCGTAATCACGTCGACCCGCGTGACGATCTGTTTTCCCATTGGACAAAAATGACGAGGGCTGAACGCATAACCAAAACCGGAAATAGAAGAAAACATGACATTCAGACGTGCTGCATTTGTGCTCTGCATATTTGTGGCGTTATTAGATGCAAGATATTTGCGAGCGTCAAGGGCAGCTCATTCAACAGAGGTTCCGCGACAATTTGGAACGTGTCGTCGATTGCGTGCAGTAACCGGAGGAGCAGTTGCGCTCTGCGTGCCCCCCCCCGACCACAACATGCTGACAGCAGCGTGGCTAAACAGAATACGGATGATTATGAATTAATTTAGCACAATATTCACTACCAGGCAATATTTCCTTCTGCGATGCTTGGCTACGGTGGCTTGTTGAGCCCAAAAAGGCACATATGTCCTGCAGTTGGAGCGGATCAGCCGTGGTTTGTATTCAGACTGCAAAGCGAACCACACCGAGTGTGTTTGGAAGCAGACCGAGACCGCCTAAAAAAATGGCTTGTTTGGTCCGCACCAGGATTCGTTTGTGTGTATTCAGACCTGCACAAAAGGTCTGGGTCAGCGTGTATATAGTACATTAGCAATTGAACGTGATTTTAGGACGAAGTTGTGTGATTGATGACGGTCACAATTGTTTGTGATGGCAATATGAACAGCCAAAACACATTCTGTAAAACTGAGTCAAGTCAGTCGTTACATCACAACACGCCGCCAATAACAACTTCATAAATAAAAGTGTTCCAAGGCATTGATCTCCATATATTATTTGGTAAGGTAAGGTAAGGTGTTTTGAAGTTGGCTTTCTTACCACATTGCCAGATACTGAGTCAAATATTCCCCATGATGGAAAGTTGGAAACTATTTACTTTACTGTGTAAAATCGGTAGTTAAGCGGGAGAAATGACAGATCGGGAACCACATGAGAGATAGGCTTGAAATTGGGGAATCTCCCGCGTGAATCAGGCTAGTAAAGCTTTGTTGCTTGTTAGCTTGTTCTTTAATAGCCACTAAGAAGAGCAAAAACACACCTAGTAATAACTATTACTTCCACTACTGACCCAGAGTAACCTTAGCTCTGCCCTGACATACAAAGCTCTGTCACTCAGGCCACAGCAATTACTACTTTCCAATTAGCCTTAGCTTTGACACCATTGTAGCAGTCTCCCTACATCAGTAAATTCACCCAGTTCAGACACATACATATTGTCAGCAGGCTGTCTTTAAAAAAAAAAAAATGTATCTGCTTCAAAACAAAAAGTCGAAAAGCCCACGACAAATAGCATATCACAAACGGTGTGAGTGGCAGCTGCTTGGGCACAGCACTGCTGGTTCTCCAGTCTCTGGTGAGTTTGCACATATGGTCCTCCTCTTTGTCACATGCAACACTCAAGGTCAGCACCCTACTACACGAGTAAAATGGAAGCACAATCAACAATGTTGTCACACCTGTCACAGCCGACTCACCCAACAATACTCTCATGAGCATGCCCCACAACTGTCTCTCCCTTGTAACTAATGGTAAAACTCAGTTCCACAGCCATCTTGTGGAATCTTAGAGCACAGACAATGACAAAACGTGCAGTCAATATTCGGGTTAAGGTCAGAATCCCGGTTTCTGAAACAATCGAGGTAACACGTTTGCATGAGTTCTCATTTACATGTCATTTGTGCTCTATTAGAATATCCCGTTCGGACCTTGACGCATTCATCCATCCATCCATTTTCTTGACCGCTTTTCCTCACAAGGGTCGCCCCCCCGTGCTGGAGCCTATCCAAGCTGGCTTCGGGCAGTAGGCGGGGTACACCCTGAACTGGTTCCGCGACGCATTAATAACGTAAATAACGTCATTTCCGCTTTTAACTTACTGTACGTTCAACAAACGACATTGTATTTATGTCACTCACCACGCTAAATAAAGTAGTCTGTTTTCTCCTCGCTCCAGAAGTGTGGTTCTTTGCTGCGAGTGTTTACACCGGCTTGAGTATTTCCGGTGGGTTACACACCAGAAAGATGGACTTATAGACTTGTATATACTGTATGTGTATATAGGCACAAACTGTGGCGTTTTCGCCGTAGAGACACAAAATAACGTGAAAATACAGTTAAGAAATCAATGTATTCAAGCGAGGCTCCTTTAGCGAGTGGGACGGAGCTGCGCATACAAGTCGTTATGACAAAGACCAAGATTTCTTGTGAATTCAAATAAGCAAATAAGAAGAAAAGAAGTCTAAGAAGAAAATAGAGAACATGCACACAGCGAAAAACAATGCGCCGTTCAATCGAGATATTCCGAATGTGTTTATATGAGCAAGAATTCAGGTTATGAAAAGAGTAACCCAGGGGTCTAAAACCCGAATAAGAGCATATTCGATTTATTGCGCGTGTTTACATGGCCTTTCAAAACCCGAATATTGGCAATATTCGAGTTATAAAAGGGTTATTGCCTGCATGTAAACGTAGTCATTTATAGAGAGCAATTAATATGTGAGTTTTTCAGCAAATAACTAAAGCAACGGTATGTTCCACAGAAAATCAAATAGGTGAATTGCAAACTGTGAATAGGCAGGAGTCCACTGTACCGGCATTAATGAAACATTGCCAGTTACTAGCGGATGCAAACAGTGTGGCTGAATGACTGGTGGAATTATATTGATTGAACATGTCTCATAATCCTTAGAAGGGCTTTTCACACTACTTGTGTGCCATTTACCAACCCATCTATTGTGTGTTTACTGCTGCAGTGGAACGGCGCGGCCCTGTGTGAGGTGGGTGGTTGCCGTCGCAGCAGACAAGCATGAATTGAGAGAATTCAATTCAATTCAGGCAGCAACGCTCTGACAATGTCTTGGAGCATTTAAGTGACTCCAATGATTTTAGAGTGACAACAGCAAGGGGTTTTGCTGGAGTTCTACAGTGAAAACAGTGAAAAACTAAAAGAAAGAAAGAACATGAAGGAATCAATATTTAACATGGTATCCCAGACTAGTGTCATGAGCCCTGGGACACAAGACAGAGGACGTACGTGATGTGGTAGAAAAAGCGGTGGAGGGAGATCTCCAATGGTTTGAATGTACCATGGTTGTCGAACATGTTAAACATGTTTTTTTTAAAATAAAAAGTTAGAGGTGCAATGATTAGTCCATTAATTGACAAATGATTGTCCAATTAATCGTTATTATTATTTTTATTATTTTTTACAATAAGGTTAAAGAGGTGGCAGGCCCCGGAGGTGGGTGGGAGCCACCCAGAGTTTCTAAAGGCTCAGAATGTTGTTGAGCTGTCCTGGGTGACCCGCCACTGCAACATCACATAGACATTTAGTACATCAATTCTGGATTATCAGACCAAGGTGATGGTTTACCTTTTTGTAAGAAGCAGGACCGGAGGGTATTAGATACCTCATTATTTATGTAAATCTAATCATAAATCTTTTGGTTTCCCTTTACTTCCAAGTGTAAAGTCGTACACGCTTCTCGTGTGTCATTATCCAATTCATTCCACTTACCGTAATCATGTCGAAAACGTCCTTATTGGTAATAATCCAGTCCAGGCATCGTCGTCGACTGTGACCATGCTTGCAGTTGAACGTGCCTCTGTCAGCCAAGTGTTCCAAATATGCCAACTGCATGCAGCATTGAGGAAAATAACGTGACGGATGGAATGTAATTAATTACTTATATGATCAGAAATCAATTGATTTCCTTCACTTCAATAGTACTGTAGATAGCGAAAGCCCTTGTCATGTTTTGTTATCCAATTCTAATCCATTCTATTTGAACTTCCTTATTACTGACAATCCATTCCAAGTTTTATCATGTCCTCCTGTGCTTGTCATCCCGGTCACTGACGTGTGTCTTGTCCAGGTGTCTCTCGTTGTCTCATTACTGTGTGTATTTAGTTCCCTGCTTTCTTTCAATCCTTTATCTGTGTCACACCCGGTTTCCAGCTCCTGTGTGTACTGCCTGTTTTAGTTTGATACCCATGAGGTTATTCCCAGTTTTGGTCAATACTTTGTCTCATGTTTTGTACGTTTGCTTTGTGTTTTTGTTTAAACAACCACTTTTTTTTTTTTAACCTGCCTCCTCACTCTGCCTTCCTGCATTTGGGTCCACTATCACCCACATACCACGACACATAGTTTTTTTTTTAACCTGAAATAAAAAATATTGACACTTTAATATTACTTTCATATTTAATTTAGAAGTCATTGAGTAATATTTTTCTTTTAGTCACATATGCACCGAAATGTAACATGTGCCTTCAGAAGTATTTGGGAGCAGACAGTTACTGTGCTTTGAGCCAAATACATGTCATTAATAATTAATTCAATGCATCTTAATTGTGTACATATATATATTTTTTTTTTTTTGGGGGGGGGGGGTGGTAATTTTGTAAAGAAAAAATGTGTGTGTGTGCCATATTAAAACACTGACGGAAATACCTTCAAGTTTAATGATGACTTTAACTTTTACACAGTATTGTATTCCTTTTATATCTGTACATCTGTGCATCTCCTAGAGCCGGGGGGGGCGAACTATTTTCGAGGTTTCCCTCTTCCAACACAAGCTGATTCCAATTAACAGGATTGTTATCAGGCTTATGCAGAGCTTGCTGATGAGCTGATCCTATATCAGTTGTGTTGGAGAAGGGAAACATCCGAAACCTGAAGGACTCCAGCTTTCGAGGACCGAGTTTGTCCAGCCCTGTCCTAGGGGAAAAGCGCCCCCCCCATTTCCATGAAACCTAGTGATGATCCTGTTCTAACTAAACTGGGGCTCACACTCCTCAGCCTCCTTGGTAGGGTCTGTTCAGGGATCCATCAGGAAGTCGAATTGCAGATTCAGGAGGAGCAGTATGGTCTTTGTCCCGGCTGTGGAACAGTGGACCAGCTCAACACCCTCGACCGGATCCTCAAGGGTGCATGTAAGACTTTGAGAAGGCATTCAACTGTGTGCCCCAGGAGATTTTGTGGGAGGTGCTGACAAATGGGTTACCAGATACCTTAATACAGACTGTTTGGTTCCTGTACAACCGGTGTCAGAATTTGATCTGCATTGCGAGCAGTAACTTGGAATCATATGCCGTGAGAGTTGGGTTCTGCAAAACTACCCTTTGTCAATGATTTTGCTCAGAGCGTTTAAAGACAGAATATTTATATTTAGAAAACCTTGGGTTTGAACTTTACAGTTTAGAGGATAATCAAACACCCACACAGTGCAGTTCATAATGTACACATAATAATACAGTACATGGGAATGTGAACAGGAAATGACATACTGGTAAATGAGGAAGAAAGAATGAGAACAATAGAATAAAATCAATTAAGATCTTCCCATGAAGACTTTCTGTATGGACAGGTTCAGTTGACCTAACTACTTGAACATAATTTAGTAAGCACCAATTTGTATACAATTGTCAGGTTCAGTCAACCTAGAACATTTAATAAAAAATAGACAAGGAAGACAAGAGACTTAAATTCTTTTTACTCGCGAGAACGGACAGAGATTTGCTCAGTTGCAATCTGCGACCCGCTCTGAGGCACTCTCTCTCGAGCCCTTTCTTTTTAATTTTTTACAGTGCACTCCAACTACAAAGGGTTTCAGTCCTGATCTTGTGATAAGGACACAGTTCTTGTTCTGCAGCTGCAAGAGCATTAGTTATGCTTTGCAATACTATAAGAGTAAATATGGGATAATTTATGTACATTCATTCTAACAACAATCTGCTAAATTCTGTAAATGTTGAACTCACAGCTTGTGCATGTTTGGGCCTCCAAATGAGTGAAGATGTGAAAAGTTTGCCCTAATCTGCGGTCAGTTGCCAGGAGGTCAGCTGAAGAGCAGGCTGGCAAGAAAAAATTGAAAATTAAAAGAAAGGAAAGACCAAAAATGCTCTTGTGGACCCCGTGTGCAAATCTTCGGTTATGGTCAGCAGCATTCCTCGGAGGTGCACTGGCGAGAAGTTCTTGGCATGCATTGCCCACATGTTTTAGTTAGGCCTTCAACCTGGTAGGCAAAGAAGGCAAGACGTTATCAAATGCTGCTCGCTTGCTTCTTGCGGTGACTGGCCTGTGATTGGTGTGAAGGGGTGGGGTGGTGGGCTGGGGGGGGGGGGGGGGTGAATGGGCTGTGCAACTACAATACAAAAACGAAAAACAAGTTTGGAGACGATTGCTAGCGCCCAGAAAAATATTTTATAAATGCTGAAAGGAAGCTTAAAGGACGTTTCAGGGCAAGAGGTTCAAGGGCAAGCGAGAGCAAGCGAGAGCAAAGGATAGGTCTTATTTTACTGTGTATGCAGAGTCAAGCTGTGAGATTTATTTTCTTGGGTTAAGAGCTTGCTAGTTGCTTACCACTGCTTACTGTTTATCCGCATTCGTCACTTCCTGTGCTAGCCACATGTGTTGATTTGATAGCAAACAGCCAATCAGAGTGATAAAATGTCATGACGTTCAACGCTGATTCAACATGTTGAATCCGCCCAAAACTCAGCCCAGATGCTCCCCAACAGCTCCGACATTAGATGGTGATTTTATACATTAATCAGCCTACCGCCCGGTATATATATATATGGGGTATTTTGATGTAAGCATGTCACAGAGAAGACAGTTGTCTAAAATTGTTTAAAATTTGTTACGATATTTCATGTAAGAAAATCCTTAAATTGGGTTATGGCACATATCAAAGCTGATAGTTTTACCTCCTTGATTTTGGGGGTTGTTGCAAAACACAATCAAAATCCTGCTGTTAATCTCTGTTGCACCATTCTTTGTTATTTTCCGCACTGCTAGTGGGCTTCACTTATGAAATGCAGAGCAGGTGATCGAACAGGTAGATTGCAGTCAACCCATGATGATAATAATGAGCATCATTGTCTTTATCAGTCACATTATAGCTAAAGTTTATTTAATTTTTTTTTTTTTATTCCTATAGTATAAAAAGATGCTGAAATGTGTTACTTATTGTTATGTGTGATTCAATTTGATTTCACAGCATGAAGATATAATTGTGTTTACTCTAATACCAGGGTTGAATTACACTGATTGAAAACAAGTGTGCATAATTAATTCCAGGTTGCACTGAATGCTGACACAGATTTGCTTGAATCGATATGTAAAGCATGATGGAATTCAGTTTGTCATTTAATCTGCTGCTACAGAGCCTCCGGTGGAATAAGAAAAAATCATGTGTACATAAGGAACACCACAAAGGCCCATCTGTATTTCTTCCACTCTGCTCAGCCCCCGACTCATCAATCTTATTGTGGAGGGCTTATATTGTACGAAGCCAGCTGGGGCTGTTTTACCATGTGATGCTTGACAGCTCAAATGTAACAGTAGCCATAATGCCCAGTCAGTAACAGAATTAACAACCTCTTTCAGGTTTCACTGGTCTATAGAAAAACAGCCCAATTTTACCTGAGTGTCAACATAAATGGAAAGACATCATGGTATTCATTTATAGCCCAAAGGTTCACTGAGTTTTAAAAGTCAAAAAAGTGTCAAGATACACAAGTGTCATGAATGATTGGCTACGTTTACATGCCGTCACAATTCAGGTAAAGATCAAAATTCCGGTTTCTGAAAGATTCTGAATAACCCGTTTACATGCGTTACTCCTTTATGCATAGTAATGGGATCTATCCCCATCCAAACCGTGATGCACATACAACATCAAAATACAAATAGACACCATTTCCACTTTATCTTCTCCTTTTAGCCTCTTAGGGATGACCAAGCCTCTCATCCTAAGGGAGAGCCCAGGAACCCTGCAGCGGAAAAGTATTTTGACATATTAGCCATGATCTTGTTATTTCCTTCATGAAGGAAAAATCGAGAGCTTTGCTTTTTGACTTAGCACCTTCTTCACCCCCATAGACCGATACAAAGTCCGACTCACTGCAGATGTACCAATCTGCCTGTCGATGTACCACTCCAGTTTTCCCTCACTTGTGAACAAGATCTTCTTCACTTTAAATCTAACTTATTGCCCGCAATGCCAGCAAAACTCTGATACATACTCCCTACAGGACTGCTGATTAAATTTTCCTATTAAAACCACCCACAATTAAATCATAAGAAGATGATGATAAAATATCCCTGGAGGTTTCTGTTAAAAAGGTTAAAAAAAATTAGCAGTCACTTCAGCGTTTACGTGCCACTTCATCACAGTATGTTCCATAATGTTCTGTGTTTAAAACAATTTATGGTGTAACCCCCCCCCCCCCCCCCCAAAAAAAAAAGAAAAATTCGAGATTGTTAAATCCAAAACAAATGTTTGTTTGACATGTTTGTTTGGTTTATAAATACATAAATAAATTGCAGTTTTACAAGGTTTACATTCAAACTCAGCAAATGTGAGTGACGTTATGCATGCTGTGAATGTGAGATTACAATTTCAGCCTCCTGGCTAGCCGGCATTCTCATACTGGTCGTTGGGATCTTCCATCTTTTTCCTGCTCTCTCTGATATGCTAACAGCGTATGGACTGTTCAATAAGGAGGCAATAAAACTGCACTTGCTGTACCCTAAATGTCAATGTAAGAGGAGCTCTTGTATGTTTTAATTAGAAAATAATATATCAATTTATCATTGTAATATTATTATTTTAATTATTGGGTTTCGTGTAGAACAGTTTCAGCTACTGTTGCTGTTAAAATGCACTAGATCTTTTTTATTGAGCTGGTATGAGAACACAATAAATGTGAATAATATTCTTGATCAGTAATAAACTTGAGTCTATAATCGTGGGTGCACATAAAAAATGAGCACCAGGGGTTGTTGTTTGGTGTTAATTTTTTTTCCTGACCCACCAACCTCATGGATGAACTTAAAGACTTACGGCACATACGGGCACAGTTGATCATTTATATGTGTAGATATATCATTTTAATACAACTAAATAAACTTTTTTTCAGTTTTTGTTTCCTATTTACAACAACATAATTATGCCAGGGCTACAATACAATTTACTCCTTTAAAAAGAGTTTGATGGATTATTTTCGAAAAATCAACCCACCTCTGACTTGCAGTATGGGACCCTATGATCAGCTAGCCCAGTTGCTATCTACCGCGGTCCTCGAGTACCCCAATCCAGCCTGTTTTCCATGTCTCCCACAGCCAACACAGGTGTTTCAGCTAATCAGCAAACTCTGCACGAAGCCTGATAACGATCCTCAGCTGTGCTGGCTGAGGGAGACATGGAGAACAGGCTGGATAGGGGTACTCGAGGAGCGGGGTTGAGAACCAGTGACTTACAAGAATACTTAGAATAGGAGCGCTAGATGGTGGCAGCAAGCTCAACTCATTTCACAACAAGCAACAGTTTGGCTGACTGAACAATTCTTTCAATAAAAAAATACTGAGGCTTTCGGCTGTTTGTTATTACTACCAGTGAAATTTAACTATTGAGCGAAACATAAAACAAAGACAACACAACCTGTTATGTTGTGTGTTGAAAACAATTGCGTAACTTTAGCTGTGGAACGTCCACTAGCTTAAAACATACGCACAATGCAAAATGACAAAGATAGGCTAACAAATAACAATAATAGCCACTGTGTTATCACCCTTTAAACAATTGTCAATGGAACACAAATGGTGCAGCAACACAGGTAACAGACAATTTAATCATACTCAGTGGCACATATTCTTTATCCGATGCAAGGATGTCTAATACTACTTCAGTTTACCAAATCAGTTGTGAAACTCTTCTTTATGTGTGTCTATATGTCTATATTATACTGGACCCTGGTAGCCAATGTGTGCACACCAGAAGGATCACAATGTGAGGTTGGAAAGGCTTTAATGGCATTTCAATGAATTTCACTTAGGAGAGAGAATTGGAAATACGACTGTTCTGCGATACAAGCATGGTCACAGAATGAATTACACTAGTAACACCATTGTAGTTTGTTTTTCAGAAAAACAAAAATTACATCCGTGTGTACTGGGTCATTGATGGATAATGATGCATCCACGACGCCCATTTTATGAATTATTATTTGGTGCAATGAAAAAGAAATAACCCATTTTCAGACTTTATTTATTTATTTCGGATTTGTACTGTTTCACAATTATGTATGTATTATGTAGTTTGCATATTTGTATACCATGTGATGGCCTGAAAAAGAAAAAAAAACATATTAATCCCCCCAACAAATATATATTTTCATTATAATTTTACTTGTGTGGCCCGCAACCATCATCTGGTGTGACCATTGTAGAAAGCTTTTCATGATAGATGTGTGTCCTAAATTGTAGATAATAGTAAATAATAACAAAGAATACATTTGTCATGTGTTTTTATAACAAATTAACCGTGCTGGGTCTGGTGAAATACTTATCGGTCAATGATCCTCCAATGACTGCAACACCAATTAAAGATATGTCTTAAAGATAATACACAATCTTCTGTGTAATTCCTGTGTCAGCCTGTATATTTGTGGGTGGATGGCAGGGTGATGATAGAGGTGTCAGGGGTTGGAGGGTTACACAGTGAATAGCCTGGCAATTAGCTTGTCATTCAGAGATTGATTTGTCGGTAAAATGGAGGTCATGTTGTCAGGCATCAGGGTGTCTCAGCCTGGAGGCTGGTCTCCGTAGTCCATTTGAGTTTGTCTTTCCTGTTTGAACTTGTTATTCTTTCGATGGGTTAAAAGTAGGGTTTTCACTTTTTGTCCCCCAATACTCATGCCAGACGTATAGTTTAAATCATACCAGTGCCTGGAGGGATAAATCAAAATAAATAAATAAATGAATAAAAGAAGGATAATAGCATAGTCCCAATAGCATAGCAGTATATTCAGTAATGTCCCGCCTCCGTTTGACGCTGGCTACTTATTGGTCATTCGCGAAGATTGATTACATGCGCGTGGCTGAGCTCAGTTGAACTGAGAAAAGAACGAATCACTTCCGGAAGGGATCCTTTCACTCACGTTAACTGAAAAGATGTGTTCTTTTTTAACAAGATATTGATCGACAACACGAGAAGGGAGTCCAGATTTGGAGTTATGTGCTCCCTCCTACGAGCTCCAGTTTGGAGGCGAGCTGCAGCATTTTGGACCAACAGACGACGCTTGACAGAGGACTGGCTGACTAAAATAAAGTGCATTACAGTAATCCAAATGTTAACAATGGCATAGATTACTGTTTTTTTCTTTTAGACAGTTGAGTCTTTAGCTTTGCCAGCTGCCTAAAATGAAAAACAAAACAAAACTGGATTTAACAACAGCACCACTGTGCACCGATTTGAAGTCACTGTCCAAATTAAAACCCAAGTTCGAGTTTGTTGGCTTTAGATTAAGGCTTGGCGATATGGCCCAAAATTCATATCACGGTATAAACTGCATCCCTTCACAATGACAAGTGTTTTTTTGTTTGTTATTTTAAATAAATAATTTGCCTACTTGTTTACATAGTCCTTTTTAGAAGCTTAATGGATTAAAAAAACAATGAAAGAATAAATTTACTTTGGATAACAACATTTATTGTGCAAATCTCAAAAATCAAAATTAGCCATATGCAGTATGGCTTGCGGTGTGCAGGCTAGCTAGATTTGATAAGGGGGCAAGGTGAAGGAACTAGTGTGCATACCACAAAATGACGTCAACGGTATGTTTTGCACACCGACGTATTTACGTCATCGGCTAGTCGGACAGCCCTAATGCAATGACCTCACCAACATGCGCTAACTCGATAAGACGGTCAAAATCTCTACCTTTGGCAAAATGTATACCTTATATTGAATACACCGTTTATATCGCCCAGTCTTACTTTAGATAAGACGCCAGGGCCCCAAGTCAACAGGGTGGGATGTAAAAGGGCCACTGGGACCAAACACTATAACTTCTGTTTTCTTTTCATTGAAATGTAAGTAATTCAGTGTCATCCAGGCCTTGATTTCGGCCATACATAACAGCAGTGGCCTTTGAATACTATGGCCCACCTTATCGAACGCTGCAGTTAGATCCAACTAAACAAGACACACATAGTCTCCTGTGTCAATAACCAGGAAGATAGCACAAAAAAAAAACTTGCTCTAAGACTCTGTCCTATGCATCATCTTAAAACTTGAATGGAAAACCTCCATGACATGTTCATCCAAGAAAGAGTTTATAACTGCGTGGGCAGCACTTTTCCCAATTAAAAAAAAAATAAAGTAGCTTGGAAATAGGCCTTAAATTAGACAGCACACATTGATGAGGTGAATTTGGATAAACTGATGTTTTTAATTCCAGATTAACAGCAGCTGTGTCTGCATTTTTAAACAAGCATCTGCTATAACACAGGAGCCATCCAATTTTTTTGTGCTGCCAACAGCCTACTAATACATCCATCCATCCATTTTCTTGACCGCTTTTCCTCACAAGGGTCGCGGCGGGTGCTGGAGCCTATCCCAGCTGGCTTTGGGCAGTAGGCGGGGTACACCCTGAACTGGTTGCCAGCCAATCGCAGGGCACACAGAGACGAACAACCATACTCACAATCACACCTATGGACAATTTGGAGTGTTCAATTAACCTGCCATGCATGTCTTTGGAATGTGGGAGGAAACCGGAGTACCCGGTGAAAACCCACGCAAGCACGGGGAGAACATGCAAACTCCACCCAGGAAGGCCGAAGCCTGGACTCGATCTCACGTCCTCTGCACTGGGAGGCGGACGTGCTAACCAGTCAGCCACCGTGCTGCCCTACTAATACACAAAATCTGAAATACCTTACCTTTTTTTTTTTTTCTGGAGAGGAAAAAAATACCTACCTGTTAATACTTGTCTGGTCTGCTTTCAGCCTTGTTCTTTTCAAATGATGTATTAGCGCCATACGGTAAGAGGTATTTCTTTCCATGATCACCTCTGACTTTGTACTTGCCACTATGTAAGTGGGATGTGCAAGTTTATTAATATGATTCATCATTGTCCATTTATTTCACTGGATCCAGTCAAAGCACTCCATGATACTACATGGGAAAGTCGAAGATATTATGACTGTCCTTACTTTCACCCCAATGACTTTTGAAAAGACATAGCAAATCCTGGCACCCTGGAGCAAGGATTTCCTGCAATTTATCAGATTCCGTCCATAGTAATTCAAATAGATGAACGATTTTGAAAACTCATTGTATACAGTGATTGACAGCTATATCACATATAAATCTGGCCATCGGTGTCCGAGACAAATTGACAATTTTGATTCCTGAGTGCCTTCTATTTCACACTCAGCTTGTTATTCTACTTCTCTCACACATAGTAAGTGCAGGCTAAAACAATGTGCGAAATGATTTTCAGATGCTGCGTATCCAAGCAACAGATGTACTCCACCTACCTTTGGTGTAAATAAACATAACTGTAAAGAAAGAGGGAAAAAAAGAAAAGGAAGAAATATAAATGTCAACTGACTTTGTTTCATTCAGCTATCAAAAGCAATACATATACTGTACATTAACATTTGAATTCTCAAATGTTATAGTTTGTAGTTTGATCCAAATTTTAGTGACAAATATTCACAATGTTCAAATTATTGTTTTGACTTTGAACCATCATTATTGCAAGCAGTCGATACACCTTAGTGACCCGGGTTGTGTATTCTGCTGCTTTTGTAATCTAATACAAGTACACTCTAAAAACAGTTGGGTCAAAAGTAACCCAATTATGGATAAAAAATGGACCAATCCACTTTATGGGTCAATTTGACTCAACTTTCTGGGTTGTTTTATACAAAATTGCCTGATTTTTAGGATCTCACCAATATTTATGAGTTGTTTTACGCTGAAAGACCAATTTCTTGACTCAAAGTTGGGTCAAATCAACACAAGTTTTTTTTTTTTTACCATAGTTGGGTTATTTTTGACCCAACTGTTTTTAGAGTAGAAAAGCACATCAGTTTACCAAATTTCAGACAGCATCAAGGATTAGTTTTGCATGCTTTTTCTTTTCTTTTGTCGTTAACTGATTTTTTGTGACACTTATAAGAGAAAAAAAAGTGCTTTGGTTTAGTTTCTGTGTCATGCCAGTTGAAAATGGCTGCTCCTAGTTTTGAGATTTTAGCAGCATTTTTGTTTTACTAAGCGATGTTTAGTTTTGTTACTGTTTTTGTTTGGTACTTTATTTTCTTTATAATGGGGGTAAGTCTTCCCCCTCACCTAAAGCCCCCAGTAAATCAGCTCCTCCTCAGCAGGACAGGTGATGGCTCAATGACAGGAAAGGCAGAGCCCTGCCTAAAATAGCGACATTGTACGAGTAATTGAGGAGGTAAATCCTTTCCTCATCTTCGTGGCACCGCTAGCTTGTCTTCATAAACGCTTTTGTTTGGACACATGGGAAATTAATGACATTTAAGCCATTTTTTTTAAAATAGTAAGAAATTAATATTTAGTCATTTAATTCATTTACTCGCAACTATTTTCACTGAAGCAACCCCCTTTGCTCCCGGCTGTTTTACTGGATTTTGACCGATTTTGCAAGGCCTACAGAATATTCTGTTCCATTGCTATAAAAATATGGAACCTACCAAAAGAAAGATTAGAGTCTCTTCTTTCATCCGGAAAAAAAAAGTATACAGGGAGTCCTCAAGTTACGTCGTACGCGACCTACGTCGTTTCAACTTTACAGTGCCCGTGCCTCGTCCGCACCGCCTTCTTTTTTGTTAATTTCCCACAGTAATCACGGCATTTTAAAGTTATTTAAAGTTGTGTTGTTGTTACCTCCAGCAACGGACGTCCATTAGCCGGTTGGCTTGCCATCAGGCGCATCACATTTCCGTGTTTAAGCTTGAATTAGCTCCCCTCTTTTCTCCGTCAGCAATGAATGTCCGTATGGAAACACAAAATATTGGTTCCGGCGTCTTCCAGGTCGCGCAAATATGTTTTTAAACAATTGCTTTACAGTATTTTAATGTAAATATCAACTTAACCGTTAAATTTGATGGAAATCCGACTTAAGTCGAAATTCGAGTAACATCACCAGCGTAGGACTGGAACTCCGGCGTAACTTGAGGACTAACTGTATTTGTATCTGTTTCAGTTTTGCAGCAATAAGCTATCATCAATCATTATTCACATTCCTGTTGAAAACACTATCAAAGAGAGCTATGGCCCTAGCTGATCTCTTACACTTTGCTGCCACCTGCTGCCCATTTTTTGTAATAACTACCATTGCTTTAAGCCACCTCTTCATGTCAGATGCGGGATCAAAGCCTTGTTGAATATAAAAACAAAAAAACTTATAAATAAGTTTTTGGGAGTGAATGACAAAGTATTAAAAAACGTATTTACACGTTTTTGGGTTTGAGTTAGACAATAGCAACCTAAACAAAAAAGAGACGCATCTCACTGGTGAGCTATTTTTAGCCAGACTCCCGGGGTCTACACAAGTGGGCCTTGCGGGTTATCTGTTGCCCATGGGCGCCATGTTGGTGACCCCCGCTGTAGAGCTCGATATCGTCAAAATATTTTTTATTTTTACAATTGTCTATGTCTGTTTTTTTTTTCCAAAAAAAAAACATTTTTTTTTGCCGAAATAATCTGCTCATGAGGCAAATGGTTCAATTTTTTGTGTTCCCTGAAAAATCTAAAAAAAAATGACTTAGGAGATTATTTTAAGAAGGCGTCAATATGCAAAGTGTTGTCGCTCTGGAGATCGGTCTTGGAATCAGAGCATTTTTACGCCTACTAGTCTCAGTCTCGGGCAGGAATTCCGGATTTTTGATCAAGACTGAATGCAGGTGCTGCACTACCTTATCTTGCCTCGGCCTCAACCTCCAAAAGTTTTGATCTTGTCTAGGTCACGATACCCTGTGGTCTCAAGAATAGCTTGGTCTTGGTTTGTGTGGTCTTGGCTACAACACTAAATCAAAGCTCCGAACTACAACTAAAGAAGTAACAATATTTCTCTGTATAACACTGCAGAAAATAAAGATTGTTCATTTTTTAAAAGGAAAAACATTGTTCCTAATGTGGACGTGCGATTCGGCTGCCATTCAGTGAAAGGGCTTACAGTACATACAGTATATTCTAGCAGAAAAAAAGGCAGCTGACCACCCCAAAATCTTAGTGAATCCTAAACTATTTGTCTCATCACCTTTAATAGAAAGATGTTAAAGTAGCAGCTTTTCAAAACAACTGGAACATATAAACAATACACAATTGACTGAGTTTGCCGTGTTTAATAAACTACAGTTGAAATGTTTGGCATCCATCAATTTTTCTGTATGTGGCCCTCAGAGAAAAAAGTTTAGACACCCCTGTTTTAATGTAATCAGTATTTATTTGACTGTTTTGTTTGCTTGTTTTTGTGTTATTCACATGCAGGGGAGGGGACAGGGAAGCTCAGCCTCCCCCTGCCTGCTCTGACCACACGTCTCTGACTGGAAGTGATCTTTATTGTTTACACTAGAGCCACCTAGTCTGGAGGAGAAACAGAAGAGAAATTATCAATAGTAGGCTGCCGTTTATGGGGTCAGGAAGTGGGAAATTGGAGAAAGCCATTTTACTGGCCACAATTGTTATTTTTATTTTAAATGACTGCATTCCTTATCAGAGGATGCAGGTAGAACTAGTGGTTGCGCAGTAGCAATATTATTTTATCGTGTTGAACAAAATGATGCTGTGCATGAAGCTTAGTAGATTTCCACATACGCTCGATTTTCCGACTTTGTCGATGAATGCAACGGATGTCATCATTTAACCTGGGAGTGAGGTTAACTCCAGAAATAGTCACAACAAGAATGTCAGTATAGCTCAAGTTAAACATTGAAAATTGGATGAGCAGCACGCTTAAATGCAATGGAAGGTTTCTGCTCAAACAGGTTATTTAACTTGCATTAGAATTTTTTTATCATTACTGGTTGAACAAAGTGATCAATTAGTTGATACATTTCTTTCCCAAACAACACGTAGTATGCCAAAAGATACAAAAACATACAGTCTACAACAAGCTCCACGTTCTTAGCTAAAAGCAGGAATAACAAGAAAACCACATCTGTCTTTCTGTCAAAGTTTTTGTTATGAACAGAAAACAGGGAAAGAAAAAAGGAAGGCACTGTACGGTTCAATCTGGCAGCCTACAATAATCTGATGCAAAGCAATTAAAATTTAGAGATTTCCACTAAAATTGTACATAGTTCTACTCAAATTAACACAATGGTGGAATGATACAAATGATTCTTAAATTAACTCATTCACTCCCAGCCATTTTTACTACATTTGTTTGCAGCAAAAACAGTGGCTAGAGTTCAACAGGGTTTTTTGTTTTTGTTTTAACTATTTCACTCCCAGCCATTTTCTCTGAAGCAACCCCCTTCACTCTCGGCTATTTTACTGGATTTTGACTGATTTTGCAAGGCCCGCGGAATATTGTATTCTATTGCTATAAAAACATGGAACCCACCAAAAGAAAGATTAGAGTCTCTTCTTTTATCAGAAAAAAAGTATATTTCTATCTGTTTCCGTTTGCAGCACTTAGCATTAGAATATAGCTAAGTGTCATCATTATTCACAAATCTGTTGAAAACACTGGGGAAAATAACTTGTTGCAAAATGGCCCTGGCTGATCTCTTATACTCTGCTGCCACCTGCTGGCCGTTTTGTGTAATAACTACCATTGCTTTAAGCAACCTCTTCAGGTCAGAAGCTGCATCAAAGCCTTCTGTATGCTCTAGCATAAAACAAAAATTATAAATACGATTTTGGGAGTGAAGGACAAATTATTAAAACACTTAATTATATAACTTTGGGTTTTTAAATGACACTTTACAAAATAAAAGATTAAACAATCGCAGTAGAACAAAAACTGAGACAACAATAGCATGAGAAAAAAAAAAACAAGAATGTAGAGGATGCAGCTGATTGGTAAGAAAGTGTTACTTGGTGGGCCGATTTGGAGAAGGAGGGCACTAAACACATTGGAACAGTTGTTGCAGATGACAGCCAATCACATACTGTATGAGTAGAGGCACACTGTTCTCAGGAAGAAAAATACACTTAGAGCAGAAAATAACTTGGTCGTAACAAGGTTTTGTGCAATAAAAATATGAAGCTGTGTAAAATAATGCAGCTCCTCGAATAAAATGAGAAAATATTGTCAAACTTAAATAAAAAATAAAAAATGCAACGAGGCCATTTAAAAACAAAAAACAAAAGACAAGTTGATTTTAGTAGATGCATTTTGATTTATTGTCCTCCACTTCTCAATTTTGTTTGTAATGAGAAAATAGATTCCGTATCCATTGTCATGTTTATTTTCAGTCTTGCTTACTCCCTGTCATGTTTAGCTTCTGTTTTCCTTGTTTTCCCCTTGTCTTGTCATTTCCTGTTTTATTGTGAAAAGTCTGACTCCTCTCGTTTCAGGTCACTTGCCCTTCCTTGTTTGGTGTCTTTGTCAACCCTGATCCCTGATTGTGTCCACCTTTCCCCATTACCCTCATGTGCCATCCAATCAGTGCCCTCAGCCAGGTGTGTCTTGTAATGTCATTAGTGTTGGTGTATTTAGTCGGTTGTCTCCCCCCTGTCTGTGTCGGTTCATTGTTGCCACTGTCGTAAGTCATTCGCCATGTCACTCTGACCTTTTTGCCTTATCAGGATCCATGTCATGCTGTTAGTTTTGCCTAAGTTGTTTTGCCATGTTTAGCTTCATGTTTTGTTAGTTCCGTTTATTTTGCACTTTGAAGTTAGCTTTTTGATTAGAAATTAAAACCTCTTTTTTGGACTGCACCTCTGCCTCCTTGCTCTGCCTTCCCGCATCTGGGTCCTAAAGCCCCCACCTTACTGACATCATTACATGTTTAATACCCCTTATTGTGACATTACAGAAAAGTAATGCAAAAGGGCTGTGCTAATCCGTATCATGTTACAGTATCTGAAAGTGAGAGACCGCTGACTACATTTTAAACAGGTTTTGACCTAGTCATTGACAACTGTTCTTCAAATAAGTCTCCGAAAGTTTTCCCTGAGCATGCTGACAAATTGCATCTCTTTAGTTATAACAGCAAATCATTGATCTGAAGGTCACTGAAAAAGAGGAATAGTCTGTACACTGAGCGCGACACCAATGAGGCAGATTATTATCCTGCTATAAATTATTCATCTGTTCATCCATTTTCTACACATTTTATCCTGTTCAGGGTCACAGGGAAGCTGGCACCTACCCCAGTGCACATTGGGCCAGATTCGTGATACAACTTAAACTGATCACCAATCAATCACACGGACACAGACAAGCTATCAGCACCGATGGACAATTTGGAGTTTGGGGCTCAAATTAACCAAACACAGTAGTGTTTTTGGACATGGGTTGAATGGGTATGGATGGAAGCCTGCAAATCTATAAACTATACAGTCACACAGGGAGTATACCTACATGCAAAATTACGTGCTGATTATTCCCATTGGTTCAAAACAATATTATTGTGCATCACTCGAAAAACGATAGGTTGAACTAAACCCTTCTAGTAACCAATTGGAGAATGACTTGACTATACTGTATCCTTATAGTCTAACATACATCCTGTGCTGAATCAAATAATCAATGATGCAGTATACCTTGAGGCCCTTGACTAATTCCATTTTCAGAAAGCAAGGTCAGGCCATCGTCTAAGTGTTTAAGTGTGAAACATAAAACACATTACAAGTATAAAATATAAGTTGAAGTAAAAAAGAAAGAACAAAAATAGGAAGAAAGACAAGAGTTAACATGTTCAAAGGGAGTAGGAAGAAGTTAAAAACATATCTAGTCCTATTTATGTTTTGACTTATTTCAAAAGATAAAATAATAGGTTCATATATTTCAACGAAAGAACATTTATAAACCTGTTTGTGTATACAACTGCACTTTGACATGTACGTACATTTTGCGGCAGCTCAACGCTTGCCATTCAGCTAAAGTTCTGAGCCACGTTGCAGTGCACTCTGCCTCTCATTTGCCGCACAACAAAAAAACGGACAATTTCAAACCCGCCCGGAAATAATGTAATAAAGTGAATATCTCCCTGTAAAACAGCCTAATTCCTCACAAAATCAAGCTAGCAATATCAATAGCAATGCCAAACACCATGTAAAGTCAAACAGCCAGTTAATCAAAGCACATCCACAAAGCCAATCTTTCCTTTTGCACCATTATTTGTGAAAAGTACAAATAATTATTTGTCCCTTACTTTGCTGAAGATAGGTAAGACGTTAGTCTCCCGTCTTTCAAAAGATGGTGTTTTCCCTCAAAAGAAAGGTGTGAAAAATAGTTTTATATGGTGTCATCTTATTGCTCTGCTGAGCACTGAATGTGTTTTGAATTCACAAATGCACTACACAAATACACGTTCGCATAGAAATAATCCAGCGACTTAAAAAGGCTGCGTAGCGATCTGCCTATTTGCGTAAAGGACTTTTCTACTGGGAAACTGACTATGCATGTGCAAACACACATCGCTACGCGGACAGGGCTGGGAAAAGAACAGTAGCGGTGTGCCTTCAGGAAGATAATTTTTGCAACATTTTTGCCCGCAGGCCAGATGAAGTAATCAGTCATTTTTAATTGAGGTATGAAAATCAACAAATGTTGTCACTTTCAAACCTATGGTTTCTGAAATGAAAGAAATAATTAAAATAAATAGAAAAAGCCAAACGGTTTCAACTTTCATTTCAGCCTGGGATAGGCAGTGCCTACCTTGTCTATCCTGACCGCACGTCACTGATACACCAAAATAATTCATCCTCATATTCACATATATAATTTTCATTACACTCATATTGATACATCGAAAGAAATGACATAATTTCTGCTGTTTTGCCAACTCAAGTCTGATTTAAATAGTTTTCTTGAACTTTGCTTTTAAGCGTTTTTTTGTTTTTTTTAACTCAGCAAGTGACTTGCATCTTTTCAGGGCAGTACCAAAATTATTCCACAAATTGACACCTCTTACACAACACATCTTTGCTTAATATTTGGTCTTGTTTTGATTTTTGTAGACAATTGTACCCCTTCTGTCATAAGGACTCTCTAATTTCAAATGCCTTCTGAGTACTGTGGCAGAGTAGATTTGGGGCTAATACTTGGGGTGATCGACTCCACTTTTCACAGCTGGAATCACATTAAAGCAGAAAACATACTATTTTGAACAACAAAATACCATGCAATTTAATAAGTATCTAGACTCCGGAGAGAAAATCTACTCGCTAAACAGAACCGTAACCGGGAATTAATTACATGTAGTACGTTATACCAAACATCAGCCATGAAGAGTGACCTATAAGCTTAAAAAAAAATAACTATAAAAATATACTAACATACAACTAGGGATGTCCCAATCTGATCACGTGATCAGGAATCAAGCCCTGATTTCAACAGGAAGTAACCCGGAAGTGACCTGATTTTAACAGGAAGTGATCCGGAAGTGACCTGATTTCAACAGGAAGTGACTTGATTACAACAGGAAGTGACCCGGAAGTGACTTTTTTTTTTTTATTGGGAGATCTCAGTATTGATCATTTGAAATGTCATCATCATTGTTCTCCCTTTTTTTTTTTTTTTTTTTTTTTTTTTTGTATGTGTGATTGTGCGTGTGTGCGTGCGTGTGTGTGTGCGTGCGTGCGTGCGAAAAAAAATAAAAATAAATAAGAATTCCCATACCGTTCACCTAAATCGAACACTTCAAAATCCAGCCAGAGTCGTGGGGCCGCCAGGAGACCCAAAGGGGGACCAAAGAAAAGAAAGAAAAGCGAAGCCCAGCACCGACCAGACACCACCCACCGGGCCACTAACCTTCACCAACCCCAAAGACATCCAAACTCCAACAAATCAGGGAAACCTCAAGGGCCCAAAGGAGAAACTGAGGAAAGGTAGAAAGGACAGATGAAGCAGAGTGAGATCCACAGACACCAGCCTCCACCGAATCAATGACCTGAGGGAGAAACAAGTTGTGTCTGAGTCTCGATAGATGCTGGTGTGGTGGATCTAGCATGCATGAAAATCTCCACCAAAGAGGGGAGCCGTCGACCCCCGCCAGGACAGAGCAAGCGCAACACCTCAGGGCCCCCCAGGCCGCGGCCGCGCCAAAGGACGACCCCCGGGCCCCGCAGGGGCCACCGGCCGGAGAGCAAACCCCGGAGCAGGAGCGCCCCCCACCCCAACGCGGCCCGCGCCCCCAACCCAACGCAGCAGGACGGGGCACTGCAGGCCCACCAGGCACCCCACCGGCCCACAACCCCCGCTCCCCCCGCGACCCCCCGCCCCCCCACCCCCGCCACCCACCCCAACCCAGCCCCAACCGCCCACAGGTCCCCAAATCCCCAGACACCCTCCCCACCCCAGCACCCCCCACCCCGGCACCCCCACCACCACCCCCCCACCAACCAAGCCGCCCCCGCCCCCCGCCCCCACCCCCACCAACCGACAGCCCCCCAGCCCCCGACCCCAGACCCCGGGGACACACCGCACCCAGGCATCCGCGCCGAAGAGGGGGCCGGGCAGCGGAGCGGAGAGGGCACCCGCGCCCACCCCACCACGCGGAGGGACGGAACACCAGGGGTAGAAGGGGAGATGGGGGCACCGGAGGACGGGCGGCATCCCCGAACCCCAGGCCCAGCGGGGAGAGGCCCCGGTCGTCACCCCAACGATCTAAGTGAAAAACTAACCCTGTTACTAAGTTCGCCAGCTCGCCGACTGGCGAACTCTACCCCTAAACCGTGTGTGTGACCCCACCCAGTGTATATACATAAGTGTGTGTGTGTGGTGCATTAAAATTGGGGGCAGGTGAACCGGAGCAGAGGGAAATGATATCCCCCCTGCTCCGATCCATCCGCCCCCCAGGCATGTCAATGAGCGTATGTGGTGCATTAAAATAAATTAATGGGGGGGGGGGGGGGGGGTGCACACGGACAGGCGACCGCAGCACTGCTTCATACCGCGGCCGCCCCAACCGATGCCCCCCCCCCCCAGTTGTGTGGTGCATTAAAATTTGGAGGGGAGCTGCAGGGCGGAGACGGTGTCTCCACCCCACCCCACTCCCCCCCAAAGTGTGTTATGTGCCCTAAAATGTATTGTGCAAAACTAGTGCAGTGAGTTAAGAGGAGCGACCAGCTGGGGGGAGGCGCACCCGCCCACCAAAACCCCCACCCACCCCACCGGGACCCCGGCGGGGCTTGCCCCCCGGATACCGGGGCCCGCCCGAAGTGCCCGGAGGCCCACCGGAGCGGGGCGGGCACAACACCAATCCCGCCCACTCCCCCGGCCCCCGGAGCGCCGAGACCCGGGTCACGGACGGAACCCCCGGCCTAGGGGAGGGGGAGGAGGGCGGACAGGGGAGGGGGAGGGGACGGGGGAAGGAGACGACAGGAAGGGCAGGAGGCAGCAGCAGGGCCGCAGAGAGAGGGGGAGAGGAGGAGGAAGGGCGACGAGGGAGAAGGGACAGGGAGGCGGAGGACGGGCGGGGAGAGGTGAAGAGGGAGAGGAAGCAAGGGGGAGGAAGGGGGAGGGGAGAGGGAACCACGGGGCACCCCGGCGGCCCACAGGCCCCGACCCGCGTCGCCGGACCCAGAGCGACGGACCGCGCCGGGGCGGCGCCGCCCCGGACACCAGGGAGAGCCCCGCAACACAGCACCCACCACGAGACCCAGGGAACGACCAAGACGCAGCCGCCACCCAGCAGCCAACAGAGGGGCAGACCCGCCCACGCCCAGCCAGGGGGGACAGCACCTGTAGCGTTAGTCCCCTGGCATGCAGTGAATCCGAATATTAGCCTTTAGTGCCCATTGGAGGTGAATCTGTTCGATCCTGTTGGCAGCAACTGGGTTCCTGACTATAAAAACACAACCATTAGTAACAAACTGCCAAATGCAGAGACATCAATGTAAGTTATCACGATGTGGTGGCTCTCGCTAACAGGCAAAATTAAATAACCAGAATTAGGTTAAAATATTCTATATACGTAGACCATATTTCTATGAATTTTGATATTTGTTTTTTATTTGAGGCCGATATTTTTTCCATTAAAATGTGATTTATGAGGAGGTTAGACCATTGGTCGATATTCAGAGTTTGTTTATTTTTCCAGTTAACAAGAATTGTTTTTTTAGCGATAGTAAGGGCTACAAGTGTAGATTGAAATTGTTTATGTGGTAGGTCAGTTGTTGTTAGGTCACCTAGCAAACACAAGTTTGGAGATAAAGGTATCCTATAGTCCAAGATAGCGGAAAGTTTTTCTAAGACTTTAGTCCAGAAATACATAACCGGGGTGCATAACCATAAAGCATGAAAATAAGTGTCTGTAGTGTTTTGTAAACACTGGAGACAAATGTCGGAGTCGGAGAGGCCCATTTTCTTCATCATATATTGAGTAATGTATGTTCTATGGATTATTTTGTATTGGATAAGTTGTAAATTTGTGTGTTTTGTCATTTTAAATGCATTTTCACAAACTTGAATCCAAAAGTCAGATTCCGGAGCTATAGACAAGTCTGTCTCCCATTTTAAGATGGGTAAAGACATTTTATCCGTATATGAAAGTAACTTATATATTTTTGAAAGTTTTTTTGTTGTTGTCGGAGAAAGCTTGGTAATATCTTTAGCTAAGCCAGGCGGTTGGAGCGTACCCTGAAGTGTTGGAATTTGTTTCTTTATCATATTTTTAACTTGCAGATAATGTAAAAAATTTCCGTTTGTTATTTTGTATTTTTGGAGCAAAGATGTATATGATATAAACATATTATCTGAGAAGAGATGGTGAAGATGTGTGATTCCTTTCTGCTCCCACACACCTAAATAAAACGTTTGGTTGTTAATTCGAAAGTCAGGGTTATGCCATGGGGGAGAAAGCCCACAGGGCTCCACTTGGGCTTTTGTAATTTCTAATGCCTTCCACCAAGCAGTCAGGGTGGCGGAGATCATTGGGTTTTTAAAACAATTATGTCGCTTAATCGATGTTGTAATAAAGAGTAAATCTAGAAGTCTGAGGTTATTACAATCCTTCTGTTCTAGTTCCAGCCAACAGTTAGTATCTCTGTTGGGTTGTGCCCATAGAACGATATATTGTAGCTGGTTAGCTATATAGTAGTACATAAAATTTGGTGCCTCTAGGCCACCTTTGGATTTACTTTTCTGAAGAGTAGATAGACTAATCTTTGCTTCTTTTTTTTTTCCAGTAAAATTTTGTAACGGCTGAGTCCAACAACTGGAACCATTTAGCCGTAGGTTTAAATGGAATCATTGAGAAAAAATTGTTTATTTTAGGTAAAACTTTCATTTTAACGGTGGCTATTCGTCCTATTAAAGAAATAGGAAGATTATTCCAGCGTTCCAAGTCACTATGAATGTTATCCAGAAGTGGAGAAAAATTTAAATGAATTAAATCAGTTAATTTAGGTGAGATTTTTATGCCTAAGTATTTTAAATTACCTATAGGAAATGAGTAATGTGGGTCCTGGCTTGCAGGGTTCCATGAATTTTCTGTAATAGGTAGAAGTGTTGATTTTGTCCAGTTAATAGAATAATCTGACAACTGTGAGAATTTAGTTATTAAGTTAAATACTTCCCCTAACGAAATCGCCGGGTTTTCTAGATAAAGTAAAATATCATCGGCATATAGATTAATTTTATGTTCTGTTACCCCAGAGTGAATTCCTTGAATCCTTCTTTCCTGGCGTATGGCTATTGCAAGTGGCTCGATAAATATTGCAAATAATAAAGGGGATAGTGGGCATCCCTGTCTTGTGCCTCTCTGTAAAATAAAGCTCTTAGATATAATCCCGTTAGTAGTAACTGTAGCTTTGGGAGAATCATATAATACTGACACCCAGTGGATAAATGATTTCCCAAAGCCAAATTTATTTAAAACAGCAAAGAGGAAGGACCAGTTAACTTTGTCAAAAGCTTTTTCTGCATCCAACGATATAATAACTGCCTTCTTATCATGCCGCTGTGACATGCTAATAAGGTTAAAGAGCCTCCTAATATTATTAGTAGAGTGGCGATCTTTAATAAAGCCTGTTTGGTCGTTATGAATAATTGTCGAGATTACTGTTTCTAATCTAGATGTGAAAGCCTTAGTAATAATTTTGATATCAGTGTTAATTTGTGAAATCGGACGGTAACTTGATGGAAGGGTGGGGTCTTTTTCTGGCTTTAATAAAAGTTTAATTGCTGCTGTATTCATGTGTGGACGTATGTAACCATTAGTTTTAATTTCTGTTACTACTCTTAAGAATAGCGGAGCAAGCATTAACCAGTAGTGCTTAAAAAATATAGCCGGATAACCATCTGGGCCAGGTGCCTTGCCATTAGGCATACTATCTAGAGCACTGTACAACTCGTTTATAGTAAGTGGCGCTTCTAACATATCTTTATATTCAGTAGTTAACTGAGGCATATTTAAGCTACTGAGGAATGCCTCAATATGCTCAGGGTTAGGTTTGTTAGTTTCTGAGTATAGGTTGCGATAATAGTTATAAAAAATTTGATTAATTTCTTCTGGTGATTGTGTACATTCACCAGTTGTCCCTTTAATAGCCGTTATAAGAGATTTTTCCCGATTGCGTTGAAGTTGGTTTGCAAGAACTTTACCTGATTTGTTATTATATTCAAAGTTGTTGTATCTCAATTGTTGTATTATAAACTCTGTCTTTTTAGTTAGCATATCGTCTAACTGTATTTTTGTATTTTGTAAGTCAGTCCATATTTGGTCATTTGGGTTTATTGCGTACTCATCCGTCAGTTGTTTAATTTTATCTTCCAAGTCATTTTCAAATTTTTGATCCTGTTTCTTTTTATAAGATGAATATGATATAATTTTACCTCTAATTACTGCTTTCCCAGCTTCCCAGAGAAGAGATGGCGATAGGCCTGGAGAGTCATTTATTTCCAAAAAGTCTGCCCACTCTTTCCTTATAATTTTATCAAACTCTGCATCGTTTAGCAGAGAGATGTTAAAACGCCATGTTGGTGGTGGTTTAAAGGTAAAATCAACTTGTAGGGAAAGTGAGACTGGTGCGTGGTCGCTAATAATAATAGGATGTATTTTTGTAACAGTTTTATCAGCAATAGAGTTATTTGTAAGAAAATAATCAATTCTTGAAAAAGACCGGTGTACAGCGGAAAAGAAGGTAAATTCCTTCTTATTTGGGTTTTTAAGTCTCCAGCTGTCGACGAGGCCAAAATCATCCATATATTCCTCTATTACTTTAGTAGATTGTAATCGCCTTATACATGTTGTGTTATTAGAACGGTCTATTAATGGATTTAAGACTGTGTTAAAGTCTCCTCCAATAATAATAGTAGAGTTCGCTGCTAAATCAAACAGCTGAGAGAAAAATTCATGGAAAAAGGCCGGATCATCATTATTAGGGGCATATAAATTGCCAAGTGTATATATCTTATTAAATATAGTTATCTGAATAATAATGTATCGGCCCTCTGGGTCTGTTATTGTATTATTTAGAGTAAAGAGTAAATTCTTATGTATGAGTATACAGACTCCTCTTTGTCTGCTGTTATAAGGGGCAGAGTATGCTTGGCTAAAATTCTTATCAATAAGTAATTTTTCTTCAGATTTTTGTAGGTGGGTTTCTTGCAGGAGGCAAATATCTGCTTTTAATTTTAAGAGATGGTCTAAAGTTTTTATTCTTTTTGCCTGTGAGCGAGCGCCACAAACATTCCAGGAAACCAGAACTAATTTATGCATACAAACAATATAGGCTCAGTCCTGTGTAAATATCTGCATAGGCCATTTGTCAATACTGGCATGTTATAGGATAGAATCAAAGTAGTTAGGTGATTTATATAATTTGTGTAAAATATAAGGAAATGTGTAAGTAAATATAACAGTGAAAAAACGGGTAGGGATGTGAAAGTGAAGGACGTTAGTGGGGAGTTAAACAACATTATAATACACCAGTAACTGGTAACCCAAGCGAGATTTTTTTTTGTTTGTTTAAATCTACTTTTAGATATAGTTATGTATTATTATTATATTTATAATATAGCGTAAACATAATGAGTATTCATATTTTAGGTTTTATAACCACATATACATTATATGTATATGTATATGTATACGTATACATCTAATAATCAAACAAAGTTTAGTTCCATCGATGCTAATTAGAACAGCCAGGGAGTGGAGTTGGGGTTCCGGAATAGTTGGCCATCGATGTATAGTTTATCAACGACCATCATAGTCCGTTTACCCTCCTGCCTATTTTGTTTCATTATAGGAAACAGTACCTTTCGCCGCTCATTAATCTCTCTAGGGAATTGGTCATTCATTCCGAATGAGGTCCCTTTAAGCTCCCGTCCTTTACTTTTAACAAATACTTTTTGTTTAAAATGCTCAAATTTGGCGATAATAGGACGGGGTCTATTGCCCCTACGGGCTCCAAGCCGATGTACCCGGTGAAAGGAGATGTTATTTACCGTCTCCTGAGGAATTTTTAACGATGTCGTCATAAATTTTTTTATCTCAACCTCTGGATTGTCAGAGGTGTTCTCGGATATACCTGAGAATATTAAATTATCCTGCATGCTACGGGATTGAACATCCAGAATAGTTTCTTTTAGCATTTTATTTTCCTTTTTAATGGTTTCTAACTCGGCTGAAACAGTCACGAGTGTAGCGTGTATCTCGGCATTGTTGCGTTGGAGATCATTTATTTGTTGGCTGAAGAATTCCATACTTACCTTAAATCCTTTCACCTCCTCGCAGATTAGGGAGAGGACCTCTAACTTTTTATTTATGGACTCCAGCATACTGACCGAGACCTCCGTAGTAGTTAGGTCGTCCGTGTCCGTCGCTGAGTCGTTCTTTCTCTTTTTAGAGGGTTTCTTAGACGGTTTCTCGACGGAAGAGTCCTCCATCGCGCAGTTGTAAAAATAACCGTCAATGAAGCGTTCGAGGTCCTCCACGTTGGATGGTATTCCAAATCTGTCGGATGAAAGAGAAAAGAGAAAAGCCAAGATATATGATGGTTAAACTCGAATTAGTTTAGCATAATAGAGCTAGTTCTATCTTAGCAGCAGGGCGCTGCCATGTTGGGGTGTCCCGGTCTCGCTGTAGGTCTCGCGATAATCACAGCATCTCGCGCATGCGTCTCATTTTCCCCATGTAGTACGTTATACCAAACATCAGCCATGAAGAGTGACCTATAAGCTTAAAAAAAAATAACTATAAAAATATACTAACATACAACTAGGGATGTCCCAATCTGATCACGTGATCAGGAATCAAGCCCTGATTTCAACAGGAAGTAACCCGGAAGTGACCTGATTTTAACAGGAAGTGATCCGGAAGTGACCTGATTTCAACAGGAAGTGACTTGATTACAACAGGAAGTGACCCGGAAGTGACCTGATTTCAACAGGAAGTGACGTGGAAATGGTCTAAAATCAACAGGAAGTGACCTGTTTTCAACAGGAAGTGACCCAGAATTGACCTGATTTCAACAGGAAGTGACCCGGAAGTGACCTGATTTCAACAGGAAGTGACCCTGAAATTACCTGATTTCAACAGGAAGTGACCAAATTTCAACAGAAAATGACCGCGATGTGACCTAAAAACAACAGGAAGTGACCAAATTTCAATAGAAAGTGACCCCAATGTGACCTAAAAACAACAGGAAGTGACCTGATTTCAATAGGAAGTCACCCAGAAGTGACCTGATTTCACCAGGATTCTACTAGGAAGTGGCCTAAAATCAACTAGTACTCCTTCTACAAGTACTACTACTACTGCTACAAGTAGTACATGCGGCTTTCCACCTTGCAAGCGTCATCAGTCCCATTCAAAATTTCTGCGGACATTTTTCTAGTTCATTATATTGTCAATAACACCCTTGCTTCAGGATTAACCAACACAAAAAAAATTGCAAAAAAAAAACAACAACCAACCAAACAAACAAATCTACAAAATTAGAAAATTGCAGCTCAAATGAAGTCACTGATCTGCAAAACTGCTTCGCAAGGAAAAATAAATAAAAAATTGGACCCTTAATACAACAGACACTTCCACGTGTTCTCTGTTTGACAATATTAGAATGCAATGTGCAATATTTGGCCGTGCCCAGAAACTGTCACTCATTGGGACATGCCGTGATTGAATGCAACAAAATAGCTGCCATACATCCAAACACAACATAATGTGACTTGGAACATTTCCCGTCTTTCACAACAGACCAATTCAAAGTATTGATATGCTCTATTACAAACCATTGAGTTTAGATGCTTTCAAAGTCACGGCGGGCATCCATGGCAAACACGCCTGTGGGTGTTTGCCCATCCCGTTCCGTGTTGTCTCATGATCGTCTCGTTTTATCCATGGTGACCTAAAACAGGGCTGCCATTGGCTGCTGGAAAGATGTAAATGTAGCCCAAAGAACTAAACATATAGTTTTTGAATCACATTGTCAAATGTTGTCTTTCCCATTTATATGTCAATGATGTCACGTTCAAGAGCCAGTGCCTCGTTTTTTGTTTTTTTTTTGCAACGTGAGCCAGGATTCATGTGACTGAGTACATTGCATTGATTTGAATTGAGTGGTATGTGAATTTGTGTGTGTCAAGGCCGGCATGCACACTATGAATATAATCTTTATTACTTACTTATTAAGATTTATTATATTTATTTTTTATATGCTCTATCTTATACTCCATCTTAGGTGCTTGGATACTCCACCATATATGTAGATTCAACATTTAAATAAATACGTGTTGATACAATTGAGCTGCACACATAATCTGAAAGAAACATTTGATACATGTGATATGCATTAATCAAGTTTACTACTTTCACACCTTAGCAGACAACCAAGACGGCCGTGAAGTCATTTCCATCCACAGACAGGGTTTCATGAAATAAAATCCACCCATATATCAACCTTAAATAAAAGTAAAAAGTAGAGCTGTCAAATTTTTTTCATCAGATTAATCACATCTTAGAATTTTGATCAACCATGATTAATCACTTAATAAAAAGGCTTTTTATCAACATTTTTCCCACCAAATTTGAAGAGCACCTGTTGTGTTAATTTTTTCAACATTCATTGCTATGACATCTTCAACATTTTTTGATCCACTCCAGACTATCATCTTCCTCCTTTTCTAATCAGTTAATTACTTGCATAAATTAAAATGGAATGGCTCAAACACAACCTGTGCTACATTTAACCTAACCATCCGTTGTCAAGCTAAATTATCATCTGCGTTCAAAATTAGTAGTTTAATTAATCTGCGTTAATACATGATTAATGCAATGCTTTTTGTATTCAAAAACTCATTCAAACCACGTAATTATTACAAAAAAATGGCCAGCAGGTGGCAGCAGAGCATAAGAAATCAGCCAGGGTCATGTTGCAACAAGCTCTTTTTGCTTTCACTCTTTTTGTTTTCAACAAGTTTGTGAATAATGATGAAACTTAGCTCTATTCTAATGCTTGCTTGCTTCGAAGCGATGTTTAGAATTGTGAAGAATTAAGTGGCATATGTGCCCCTTAAACTGACAATGACTCTGGAGCTGGGCCCGGCAGGAGCAAAATACATTAAATTAATCACACGCCACACTACAGTTCGGCCAAATGAGGCTACGCTGTACAAAAAAAAAGAAAACAACCTGTAGAAAGTAAATTTCAGTTTTTTTTTTACAGTATTTTTTTGCCGCCCCAGCTGCAGGAAAATTACTGTATTTTTACGATTTTTTTTGTGTGTTTATCTCATTAGGTGAACTTTTGAAATAAATGTCATTACAATGAGTGCTACCATCTATATGACAATACAGAAATTATAGTTATTTTCACACTAAAAATGTGTCAATTCATAAAGAAATTATGGTAAAATTACAAATTTGTACTGTGAATTTCTCAGTAAATATATATATTTTTTCTCTTTTTTGGGCGGGTTTTAAAGTTAAATTTTACATTTTATTCCATTAAATAAAGACAAATATTTGTGAAATTATGATACATTTATGAAGGTATTTTAACAATCAATATAGGTATTTATGAGTTTTTTTTTGCAAAAGAACAGAAATATTGTTTGTTTTTACAGTTACAGTACAGTGACTTTATGTTATTTTGCATTTGACATGTTTTTTTTGTAAATTCAATTATATTTTTAAAATACAGATACAAATTAAATAAATAGTAAAATAAAAAGTAAAATTCTGTTATATTACAGGGTTGTTTTTTTTTTTACCGTGTCGTTGAACATAGCTTTGGAAGGTCTTTTTTCAAAAATTATTGTTCATTTTAATTTTTTCAGCCTGGATTCATGTCATGAATTTTACACTGATAGAAGTGAATTTCTAAAATGGCCTCCCGACCCTACAATCGAAATACTGAATGGCACTACGGGTAATTATATTCAGTGTGGTCCATGGGATTGAAGGTAACAACAGAAAAAAACAGGACTGACTGATTCTGACTGCAATGTAAGAGTTCATAGGGTTTTATTTTCATTTATTATTGACATTGTTCAAACTATTTCTTCATTCGACAGGAATTTGCCTCTGGATTAATAAAGTATCTAAAGCATATTTCTCTTTATCTCTCTGTCTGTCTAAATTGACTCTAATTCACACTGCCAGCTGCGATCCGATTTTTGTCAATTCCAGTTTGTATGGAGCTCAACAGTTAAAGCAGCAGGATTCATGTTGCGCTTTATCATTTCGTTGAATGCCTCTGAGAGCATTTGCTTTTTGAATAAACCTCAAGTTTTGTTGTGACAAATAGCTAAAATATTAATGCAACAGTGATGTGATGCATATCAAATAAAAGGGAATATTCTAGGTTAAGAAAATAAAAGTAGAAAGACAAAGCTGGATGTGTGGGCAGAATGCTGCACTATTCATGGAGTTGTCAGTCTGGCATCAAGAGTGCAGTGCTGATACTTAAAAGAACGTGCTCCTCGAAGTTTGGCAGACAATGCAGGTGTTTGAAATGTAGAGTGTATATTTTATTTTAGGTGACATTTCATGTCATTTCCACATACACAATGTGTTATCTGTCGTAACTAAAGCTTGTGCTTGTCGATGCTTTATAACATGACAAAGATTTTGCCAACATTGTCAGCTATCTTTTGTGGAATATGTGTGATTGTGTCTGGTAAAATCCTATGGTTTAAAATTATATTTCTTGTTTGTTGGTTGGATGTTTTGTCTATTGTCTTTCCAATATATTCATGGGATTTTTATACACAAGTGTAAACTCACTGCATGATTTTGTTTATTAATCTAAGTCACTAAAATATATAAATAGTTAAAAAAAAAAAGAGAGACTCAAATGGCCTATTTGTAAACACAAATCTTTTGATCATACAGTATAATAGGAGAACATTTATTGTACATGGTATGAGTGCTTTTTAAGTGCCAGCATGTAGACCACCCATCCATTGATCATGTTTATTGCAGCCTTAACGGTTTTTATGAGCTAGAGTAAGTCTTGCAATTTGCATTTAGTATCTGGTCATCTTGTCTGATGATGAAAATGAATGTAATAATAAAAGCACTCTTGCTTCATTGGGGTGGGGGTGGGGGGGTCATTTTAATTAAGAAAAGGTCTAAGAAGTATAGTAGGCACTGTTTATGTCAGTGAGTCTCAATTGGTGGGTTGGGATATAAAAGTGGGTCGTGGACAGCTAATAAAAAGTTACAGGTATTCATGTCCTGATTTTTCCATATGGTACAAAAGTGTAGCTGTATTAGGTCAGGGACAGGAAGTCACAGAGAGGACTCACAAAGTGATTCACGTCATTGTAGAATAAAGTTGGACGTGTTCAGAGATGCACATCTTGGTTGTAGTGAGTGGTTATTAGAGTTACTGTTGCCTGTCTATCAGTTCGAACCAGTCTGACTATTCTCCTCTGACTTCTGGCGTCGTTTTTGCCCACAGAACTGCCGCTCACTGGATAGTTTCTCTTTTTTGGATCATTCTTTGTAAATCCTAGAGTTGGTTGTGCATGAAAATCCCAGTAGATCAGCAGTTTCTGACCAGCCCACCTGGCACCAACAACCATGCCACATTCAAAGCCACTTCAATCACCTTTCTACCCCATTATGAGGCTCGGTTTGAACTGCAGCAGATCTTCTTGAACTTGTCTACATGCCTAAATGTATTCCGTTGCTGCCATGACAGGTGTGCCCAATAAAGTGGATAGTAGGTGTATGTAAAATACAGAAAAACAAAATTGTACAGTTAATTCATTCATTCAAACCCAAAGACGTATAAATACGTTTTTTATACTTTGTTCTGCACTCCCAAAAATTAATTTTTACGTTTTTTACGTTTTGGCTTTGATACAGCTTCTGACATGAAGAGGTTAAAGTAATGGTAGTTATTACAAAAGATAGCCAGCAGATGGCAGCAGAGTATAAGAGATCAGCCAGGCCAATGTTGCAACAAGCTCTTTTTGCCATTGTTTTCAAACATTTGTGAATAATAATGAAACTTAGCTATATTTTAATGCTAATTGCTGCAAAACTTTTCCTGATGAAAGAAAAGACTAATCTTTCTTTTGGTAGGTTCCATGTTTTTATAGCAATAGAACAAAATATTCTGTGGACCTTGCAAAATCAGTCAAAATCCAGTCAAATAGCTGGGAGTGAAAGAGTTGCTGCAAACAATGTCAATTTTATTTGCCATTTTTAAATTTAGTCAGTTTGAATCACGCGTGTTACTTTTTATCCTTTTTAAGTCAGCAGGTAATGTTGAACATTTCAGATCTAAAACTATTTCATATCAAATGTTCTCATCTTTTTGATGAAAAACAACTTGACACACAATTACAGTATATCAACAAGTGGCTACTATGGCTCCATGCTATGAGCGAGTAAATTAGCCAGCATTAGTTAATGGTTGGATTAACATTATTGTTGGAATGTTATAGCCGTTGGATTAATGCTATGTTATAATTATAATTTTTTTTTTTACCTTTCACTGTGAATCCACCTCTTGTCTGTCCAATGTGTTTGTGCATGTTGTGCTTGCTAGCTGCAGTTTTGTGTGTCATAATGCAGCGTCACAGTGACAGATTAACAAAAAAAAAAAAATCATATAATTTTCATCTATTTTGTTCATGAACTAAAAATGTCCATAGATTTTAGTCCAGTTTTTATTAAGTAAAGTACATTTTTGTCTCTTCTTCATTTGTCGACGAAAATGCATACTGATTCAGTCCCAGTTAATGACGGTTTTAGTCTCGTCTAGTCTAGTTCTAGTCCGGTGAAAAATGTGTGTTGAGGAAATTATTTTTGTTTAGTTTTGGTTGACGAAATTAAACTATTTTGGAGGTACATACATACATATATCAAACAGAAATGGTGTCTCGTGAGTGTGATTATCACTGTCTCACGCAAGAAAATGAAAATGATGTACAGTGCTAATCAAAAGTTTGTGAACCTCTTGAGCAATTTGGATTTTCCAGTTGTTTCAACCTGATTTTGTTGTTCAATCTGAACCATTACATTTTATATGAAAAAACAGGTGTTGGTTCAGCATTTCAATGCATTGTTCTTCTACTTCTTCTTTTTTTTCTTTTTTTAAAGTAGGACAAATTGGTAGCTAAACTAATCACTGAAATGGACCAATGAAATGAGAGGTTTAGCAAAGAAATTGTGCATCATTGACTGAAACAGAGACATAACCACGTCACTTAAGTCTTACCCAGGTGAACCCATACAGGTCAGTCATGCTGAGATGAAGAGAAATCTCAGGGGACCTCAGGAAGTGGGTAGTGACAGCACATCTGTCTGGGGAAAGCTATAAAGTTTTTTTTTTTTAATGAGCTAATCAGCACCTGCAACTAGAGAACACTGAAAATTACTACAAACCAGCCTAGAAGTGGACGACCTTAATATCTAAAATATCAGCAAGACCCAATAGACAAATGTTAATTCAGGTGAAAGCCAACCTGTGCATCACATCAAGGGATTTGGAGACCTCTTTTGCTGCATTTGGGACACATGTGCATGCTTCAGCAATCAGAAGAAAAGTCAATCGACAAGGCTTTCATGGAAGGCTTGCTAGGTAGAAGCCTCTGTTCACAAAAAAGATCAAAGCTGCTCCATCTCAACTTTTGCTCAATAATGAATGACAATATTATCATTCTTTTTGTTCATGTCCATTATTTTCAATGTCAGCATTGTAGATTGGGGTATGACTAAACATTTAATAAGGTAATTTTAGAGAGTTGACAAACTTTTGAGCAGCTGTTGACGATGGTGTGATGTAAACACACCTTCCAGCGGCATTTAGACAATTTCTCCTGGGCTCGTCACATGGAGCCAAAGCAATTAAAAATGCCATTGGTGATTTTTTTTTTTTTATAGCATAATCATTTAAACTGCCACCATTGCCCTTGACTATATTGCTAACTCCCTAAAAGAAAGGCAAAAAAAAATCCTAAAAAGAAAACATCAGTGCTGATAAGTTTAATTGTACTTTCTTACTACTTGGTACATGCAGTTTGTGCTCTGTTTCTTTATATATTCTTCATACAGTATGTATGGCAGCATATGAAAAAAATAAATAAATAAAATGGGAATTTTACCAGGGGCAGCTTCCTGAAAAGTAGCTACCGTATTTATACCACTACACCACTACTGCTTGGAAGCTATTTAACATTTTATTTTTACTATTTGTCAATCTGGACAATTAATTTCTTACCTTCAAAACTTAAATTGTGAAATTAATTTGAGTGGATAATATGTGATCAATTTATAAGTGTGAAATTCCAGTATATGATGTATTATGCATGTTTCTTGGCTGGGTTGATGCTACAAAATGAATTAGCTGCTCTGTACTTGTGACATGTGCAATGACAATAAAAACAGATTTCCAGATTAATGACAATGTAACTATTTGAGCTCTATATGTCTTAATACTTTTTTGTTATTTTTATTTGTTACAGATGCAGTGTGGACAGTAAAGTGTCAAGAGTGGCATGGCTCAATCGCACGACCATTCTATTTGCCGGGAAAGAGAAATGGTCTCTTGACCCTCGTGTTACTCTGTTGGAAAATACAGCAGTCACGGAATACAGCATCGAGATCCAAAATGTTGATATCCATGATGAGGGACCCTATGTCTGCACCATCCTCACGAACAAGAAACCAAAATCCACAAAAGTACATCTCATTGTTCAAGGTAAAACAAATTTTATTTAACATTTTGTGTGACTGAAGTTATCTGTTGTGATGAATGGAAAAGAGCTTATCTGTAACAAATATTATTGGTTTCTATATTGAAAATGGCTGTTTTGTAGATAGATCAAGTTTCACTAAAGTTTAATTGATAAAGTGTTATTCCAATCCTCAATTGTTAATGGTGAGTTCCCCCAGCCTCACATACGGCGTCTTGCCTGTAAGAAAGTTGTGAATCCAGGACTGTCGGATGGCAGGAGAAACACTGAGCTGGTGAAGAGGAGTGCAGAGATGATGCTGTTGAAAGCAGAGCTGAAGTCCATGAACAGGATCTTCATGTAGGTCCCTGCACTGTTGAGGTGATCCAAGATGAAGCACAGCCAAATGTTTATTATATAAACACACACCCTATTTACTCGGTAGGCAAACTACAAATGGTCCAGCAGTTGTTCTGAGATGGTGGTCCAACACAAAGAATTCAAAGGAATTTATGACCGCAGATGTCAGAGTGACAGACCTGTAGTAATTCAAACCTGAAATTAGTTTTTTAAGATCTAGATTAAGGGTGGGGCATTTAACTCATTCAAACCCTCATTTAAACCTAAAAACGTGTAAACACGTTTTAAAAAATATTTTGTCCTTCACCCCCCTAAACGTACTTACACCTTTTTTTTCATAAAAGAGCATACGGAAGGCTTTGATGCAGCTTCTGACAAGAAGAGGTGGCTTAAAGCAATGGTAGTTTTTTAATAAAACGGCGAGCAGGTGGCAGCAGAGTATAAGAGATCAGTCAGGGCCATGTTGCAACAAGCTCTTTTTGTCAGTGTTTTCATCAGGAATGTGATGATGATAGATGAAATTTAGCTATATTCTAATGCTAATTGCTGTAAAATAGAAACAGATACAAATTACTAATATTACTAATACTTTTATTTTTTTCCTGGTTAAAGAAGAAACTCTAATCTTTCTTTTGGTAGGTTCCATGTTTTTGTAGCAATAGAACACAATAGTCTGTGGGCCTTGCAAAATCAGTCAAAATCCAGTAAAACAGCTCGGGAGCGAAGGGGGTTGCGTCGGTGAAAATGGCTGGGAGTGAATGAGGTAAGGTCTTGAAAAAGTTGTTAAGTATTTCAAAAAATATATATATATTTCCCCCCTTCCCATGTAGGAAAAATTCCCTTCTACAACTCACTCCTTTGTTTGGAAAATTTCCCGTCCACAACTCACACTTGCACGTTGGGGTAGTGGCACATTCGAAGCAGAATTTATTTGAAAATGGCATAATAAACCTTTACATATTATGGATTGGTGCGTATTTTTGCACGCTAGGGGGCGCTATATGTTGTTATGGTAACTTCATAATATAAAATTTTTCGCCGAGCCCGAGGAGAGTGCAAAGTTTGGTGAGGTCCAATAATGAGATCGTTTACAAAGAAAAAGAAAAATAATTCTTACAAAAACAAGAGGGACCTCGCAGCGGTATCTGCTCGGGCCCTAAAAAAAAAAAAAAAAAATAATAATAATAATGATAATAATAATAATAATAATAATAATAATAATAATAATAAAACAAACGAAAAACAAGAGGGACCTAAAACCCCCCGCATCCACACTAAAATCCAGAATTAGTTTTTTTCCACCATCTAGCGATTGACAGTGGAATTGCATGCAAAATAGATGAGAGTTCAACCCAAAATAGAGTGACTGACTGTAAACTGTACTAAAAAAATCATCTGCCAAATAGTAGGCCTGTAAACACGACACCCATGATGGAGTGAGGTTTAGGGCATGCGAATTATCATTTGGGACACCATTTCGCATGATCCAGTACTTTAGCATCTACCTCAAGGGGATATTCTAAGAATATACACTTGAAGGAGAGTCCACGAGGCATGCAACATAACAGCCTGTTGTATTAAGCTTATATACAGCTTGTTCACCCACGACTGTACTGGTAGATTCAGCAATCACAATCACATCATAAGGTTGGCAGATGATACAACTGTAGTTGGCCTTATAAAGGACAACTACGTGTGCCGTGACAAAGCCCCAGGGCAGATGTATAAGGCACCAGACATCATGGTTAATTAATTACAAATTAAAATAAACTGTTTCTATGTTCTTCTCGATTAAAGAACTAATAAACACATTAATATATACACTGATATACACATAATATACATACACATTTAAGATGTGTATTAACAACCGAATAATAGAATGCAAGTTATTGAGGGTGTAGTGGCATATTCCTACTCCAGGGTTTCTGCAAGTTGTAAAAAGCTTTAAAAGTCATAAAATGGATTTTTGAAAAACTGAAGGCTCAATTGGCACTAGAAAAGCATTAAACACGATGTCCAGAGGCATTAAAAATAAGTACAATTGTTGTAAAAACATTGCTGTTTACACTTGATTTTGATTATATAAACATTTAAGAATGTTTTTTTTGGGGTCTTCGGCCAGTCAAAACACCAGATCTTTGGAATGCTATGTCCTGTGAACCTGCTCATGTTGCATCGAAAGCAGAAAGAGGAATACATGTCGGGGAAATGGGGAAATGCAAATTTCAGTGGCTGAATGGCTGACAGGAACTTTTTAAAACCCGATCAAAGCCCGTCTACAGCAAAAAGCGGCGTTCAGCAGTGTGGGCAAAAAAAAAAAAAAGAAGACCTTCCAGCTTTGCACAACGGATGTCAACGTGGTGAAATCCCGAGCTAGGTTGCTACAGTTCACAAAAGGGTCTGCACGGGCACTTTCAGAGTCCCCTGAGATCCAAGAAGCGAGTGTATGCACGTCTTGTCACTTGTAGTGACTTCAAGTCACTTCCTCTTTAAGCCTCTTTAAGCATGTTATTTAGCACAAATCAGCTTGTTAAACATTATCTGGTTGATTTCTGGCTCATTTGCAGGAAAGTGGCATTACTAATGGCAATGCATGTATACTGTATATACCTTAACAAAATAAAGACATACAATGTTTTACAAAAGAGTCTCTATAACACAATTAAAGCAAAACATATCAGTGTTCAGTTTTCGTTGATTACGGTGGCACCATACGGACAAAAGCGGTTTTGTTTTACCTTGAATAGGAACCACATTTCCCATAAGGACAAGTGCGTATCATCGTGAAATACGGATGTCCCAGGCGCCTGCAGTTGAATTTTTTTTTTTACAGAAGCTATTTTCTATATTGTTCTTTATACAGCACTGTAACATTTCTCAAATATCTTACAGCAGATGGTGGTTGTGATCTTACCTTCTTTATTGTACAAACGCTAAAGATGTCTCAAGGTCTGTACACTCTTCCAAACTGCTAGTTGATGCTTTTATCAAGACACTCCGATTAGTGCTGCAGTCCTGTAATTCCAGCTTTAACTCCAATATATTCAGTTTCAACATGCCTTGCAAAATCAAGCTCATGTCTGTATGTTGGTATTAGGTAGGTGAAATAAGCAGTGATCAGGTGGAAACTGGGAGTTCTGGCTTATACAAGCATCTACAAGGCCGGTGTGTCTGTGTCAGCTTGAGTAAGAGACTAGAGTGACTACAGTACCCACATGGTCCATTCATCACAGTAGCAGTGAGTTTTGCTAGTTGTAAGTAATTGAATGTCTAAACGACAAAACAAGGACAGAGGGTTGACAACATCAATATGTAAAATGCATTGTGACATGGCTGACCATGATCTTGAAAGATTGACTGTCATTTTCAGCAAAAAGCAACAAAAGCTAACTTGACCACCATTCTTGCTGAGCGACTGTTTGAGGATTTTGCATCTTTCAACCTCGTGATGAATTTGCAGCTAAAAATTGTCACAAAAAGCATTTGCATGACAAGTGTACTCCTCATCTGGTAAAACAGAAATTCCAGATTTGTGGTTTGAAATATTCAGGTCTAAAAATATTTAAAGGAGAGATGCTACCACCTGCCACAATAAGGGCCAACTACATAGCAATGAGAGACAAGACGTATCCTATTAGGTGCCAAACCTCCCACCAGTTGAACAAAACGGGTGGGAAGTGAAGGATGACATGTCATGTTAAATGTTTTAATTTACCTGCACCTGCACCTCAAATTCACCGAATGTGGATGAACATAAATTAGACTGTAGTGGAACTTAATGTAGCTGCTTTACAAAGAGGTCTGCAAATATATTTATAATAACTAAATATATTTAATTCACATCACTATAATAACTAAATACATATAAACAATATGGGCAATAACTATAATGATAAAAATCTATATCTTGAAACAAGACAAAGTGCGATTTCTGCAGAAATTGCGTGAGAATGCTGAAAAGCTAAATGCTATTAGCCGAATACTAAAACTTGAATGTATGTGCTTATATAATAAATTGAATGATAAATTATGTGAAAATTACACATTTTTAATTGTAGTTAAATGACAAATGAATGAAAAGAAAACTAGAATTGCAATGTGCCTAAGGTTAGGATTTAATAATTTCTGTGAAATTATAATCCATTTCCTGATATGATAGTCAGTTGGTATCAAACAATTGAATGTACTAAATGTGGTCCTAGCGGGATTTGAACACAGGTTCGCCATGGTGGCACGCAGTTGCTCTAACAACTGAGCTAACTTGACTTGCTTGAAATCATGGCTAACGACGCATTTATTTTGAAAAGTGTCGTCTGATGCTGAAAGCTAACATGCATTTAATGATTTCATCAAAATTGCAATCCATTTTGTGATATGATAATTAGTTGTTATCTTAGCATAACAGACATGGTTATATTTGCAATGTACAGTCAGAGGTGGGATTTGAACCTGGGGAACGACTGGTTATTGGACAATGCACTTTACCAACTGTGCCACCGAGCAGTATCAGACACCTGGCTATGAAAATTAGTTGTATATATAGAAGTGGGCGTGGAAAGTGGGAATTAGAAAAAGTTCAATTTCAGTCTTATTGAAAATAAATGGGGAAAAGTTGATATTTAATGTTAAATTGTGCGAACACTGTAAGTAATGTGGAATCAGACGATATATACCCTGGGAGGCGAGAATTTTTGAACAAGTTGAAATTTGAACCGTGTAAATCGGAAGTATAATGTGGGAGTTGTTTCATGGCAAAAAAAGTGAGGAGAATACAAATCACAATAACATATGTGGGAAGCATTCCCACAATAAAACAATGTATCGTATTAAAAACTGATTACAAGTATTTGCAAAGTAATGTTAAATCACATATACAACAATATATGTTAAGTGAAGGACTTTTTGAAACTTAAAATTGTTATGTTATACAAATGAAAGTCCCTTGTGATGAACTTAAACTTGACACGGTTATTGACTCAAATCCAAAACTGATTTTAGGCAAATAGGCAGTAGGTATCGACTATTAACTCTTTGACTGCCAAAAACGTTAAATGACGTTTAGTAAAAACCTACGGCGGGCCGCCAAGGACGTTAAAAGACGTTCTCCAATTTTTATTTTTTTTTTGGGGGGAAACGGGTGGAGGAAAGCCTTGGCCAGCTGTGGTGAAAGTTTCAAGCAGATCTAGTTAGCCTAATGACTATTTTTGGCCCCTAGATGGCAGCAATGACTCTCTTTTGACAAGATTGGGTAGGCGTCAGTAGAAGACGTGAGGCGGAGCTAGAGGGGATAATGGCTGGGGATGGGAAGAGAACATGGCGACCAGTTGCAAGCAGCTCACGCTCGAGGAAAGGCATCGACCAACGCTAAAGAGCACATTGATGACGACGATGATCATCATCGATAATGATGATGGTGACTCCGAGGTTGGAAGCGTTGACGCGGCAGTAGAAGACGTGAGGCGGAGCTAAAGCGAACAATGGCGGTTGCAAGCAGCTCACACTTGGGAATTTTTTTCAAAGACGAAAGGCATCGACCAACGCTAAAGAGCACATTGATGACGACGATGATCGATGATGATGATGGTGACTCCGAAGTTGACGCCGAGGTTGACGCCGAGGTTGACGCTGAAGTTGGAAGCGCTGACGCGGCGGCTATGACGACGTCATAAATGTTCACGGGCTAGCGATGCTAACACCGGAAAACGCGGAGCACGCTCAGGCGGACGTTCAATCGGACAACGAAGAGTGCCCCGAGTCCAATGCATATTCATCGGAGGAGTGGGTATAGTCTGCTACTTGCTATTCCCCGGAAAAAAAGGCCGTCAAGAAAGTGTAACGTCTGCACGCGAAAGGGACAATCGAAAGTGAAAGTAATCTGTTGTGCAAATCCTGGTCCCTCTCCTTGCACGCAGGAGAGCGTTACAAAAAGAAAAACTGTATTTGAAACATCCACATAATTGTAAATAGTACCACAGTTGCACACATTTGTAAATAGTTTGCGAAATTGTTTTGTCAAATTGTTACACTGTTGAATGGAAATAAACGTATTTTGCAATTCAAAAACACTTTTTCATTGTTGGTGGTGGTGTATTACAGAAGTAAAGCACTATTTAGGTGTTTGTGGCATCATTCATGGACAAAAAGAAGTGTAGAATTCACTAGAGTGCATGAAATAACATCTTTTCACAAAAAGCTCTTTTTCTCCGCTTTTTGTTTCAAAACAGAGCATTTGGGTGAAACTAACCATTTTCTATTGTTGATTACTGAAGAACGGAATAAGGTAGAAACAAACTTTTTTTTCTGATAAAAGATGAAAGTTCAATCTTTCATTTGGTAGTATGTGTGTTTCCATAGTCCAAACACAACATTTTCTGTGGACCTTGAAAGATCAGTCAAAATGCTTAAATCGGTTGGCACTGGCGACATCCCGTTTCTGAAAATGTCTGGCAGTCAAAGAGTTAAGAAACTGTGAACTTTCACATTTTCTGGTGGCCATATTGGATTTTCTAGATGGCTGCCACTCCATTATCACAACAACATTTACCAGTACAATTCTCATAACAAAAACATAGGTTTAGAAAAACATTTTGTGATTGTGTGCAACTTAGAAAAGTCATTATGTGGCATATTCAACCTAAGAGCTGCCCGTTTTGAAAATGGTGACATAAAATGAGGTTAAGGGGTTGGGAAAAATTGAACCGTAATATTTTTGGCTTATTTGAACCCCAACTGAGCCAAAAAACAAACAAACAATATGAAATAAATTACGGCAACATAAATGGTCAAAAGGACGTACCGCACCAGGCTACTGCCTAGTCAGGCAGAATTTAAAGAGCATTGTTCACGTCAGCCTGAAGTGGAAAATAAACACCAGCAAAGATGAATGAAAAAACCTTGGTTGTGAGTAGCTTACAGTTGGAAAACAGTATCTCCAAATCGAATGTCTACTATAGTCTTTGTTGAGCACTGTAACATCAATACACCAACCTTGGTAATTAGCGAGCATATTTCACCCACTTTAGTTTTTCCTGAAAACTCTATAGCTTTTTGGAAGCCAGGCAGCTGTAGCATGCCCCAAACGATGCACTTTCTGAGCCACATTTCAGTAAAGCAAAGCGCATCTGATATGTGCCAAGACAAATACAAAAACATGCATGGAAACTGAAGTTCTGAGATTGCAATCAGACCTCTTCAAAATGTTGCAACAATCTGATATGACTCAGATGTTCTCCAGATGTGAGTGCAGCATAAACACAGGATTGGATATACACTGTGCGAGCTTGACGTTGAACACCAATTGTTGATGTATACACACACCTGTGTCTGCTCAAACAACACAAATAAATACAATCAAAAACACCCACTCTATGGCTGCCAATTGAACTTGTTCCCTTGTATTTATTGATAATGTTGACAAAAGCAGAAGGATGAATTCTGTTTTGTGTGTGTGTGTGTTGTCTTATTTTTGTTACATTGTGGGGCCAATATTTCGGGATTTCACAGAGTTGTGGGGCCCACCCGTCCATGTGGGGCAATTTTACTGGGCCCCACAAGTTTAGACCTCTTTTTGAGGGTCAAGACTTGGTTTTAGAGTTTAGGTTTGAATTGGGTTAGGGTTAGGGTAAGGAATAGGGGTAGGTCATCATTTTTGATGATTGGGGTTAGGGGAAGGGGCTAGGAAATGCATTACGTCAATAATATGGCCCCACAAACATAGTAAAACAAACGTGTGTGAGGGGAAGGGACTGGGAAATGCATTATGTCAATGAGATGGCTCCACAAACATAGTAAAACAAACGTGTGTGTGCGTGTGTGTGTGTCAGTACTCATTGGAAGGTGCCTAACCATGCAAAAAGGACATTGACCCAAAGCATACTGTTAAAGCAGGCAATGTTTTTTAAGGCAAAAAAAAGGAATGTTATGCGATAGCACTTGCTGAAAACAAAACTCAAGGGAAAATACCCCAAAAACAAGTAGGAACTGAAGATAGTTGTAGCAGTAGAAGCTTGCTAAGTATTAGTCAAAGCCAATTCTGAAAAGGGCTTCCGTTAAGACTTTTGCGGACATGTTTGGGTACAAGATGACAACCAATTGTTTTAGTTAGAGGGGACCTGCAGGTGAAATACTAGGATGGTTGTCAACCAGATTAATTTTATTTTTTTGTTTTGTGAGGTTTGAAAGCATCCATCCATCCATTTTCTTAACCGCTTAGTCCTCACAAAGGTTGCGGGGGGCGCTGGAGCCTATCCCAGCTGGCTTCGGGCAGTAGGCGGGGTACACCCTGAACCGGTTGCCAGCAAATCGCAGGGCACAGAGAGACAAAGAACCATCCACACTCACAATCACAACCAGGGACAATTTAGAGTGTTCAATTAACCTGCCATGCATGTCTTTGGAATGTGGGAGGAAACCGGAGCACCCGGAGAAAACCCACGTGAGCACAGGGAGAACATGCAAACTCCACCCAGGAAGGCCAAAGCCAGGACTCGATCTCACGTCCTCTGCACTGGGAGGCGGACGTGCTAACCAGTCAGCCAGCCGCCCGGTTTGAAAGCATTTTAGGCAAATTCTCAGGTTTCCTGCTTGACACAATCTGCCTCCAATGAATGTCAAATATCTTAACAAATGCAATGACTACGCACACAAACATGGTATCAAATGAAAGATTACACTCGGGATATCTGTGGAAGTGTCAGAATGATAATCCATATAGTGTAAAATCAAATAGGCCTAGAACATGCATAAATCAATCTCCGCATAAAAAGAACCAACTTTTAAAGTGAATATCAACTAAGAAACATCAGATAGTTGATAGTAGTAATCTGTATTAGGCAGGACCCCAATCTAGGGGCATGTGCCTTACAAAGTTTAAAGCTTATTGTGTGAGATATTTTACTACTTAAATGTCCAGACGGAAATCTATAATATTTATTTGACAATTGACTATAAAATCCTTACAAACTCAACAGCTGTCTCACTTTCTCTAGACTTAGCAATTATTAAGCGTTTGTACATTAGTAATAGTCTTGTAATATGACTGGGCTCGCACCAGTCTAGACTGTTGGCCCAGGCGGGATTTGGAGACCCAGCTCGGACGTCCAACCCTCCAGATTTGCTCTACACTAGGCTACGCGCTGGGCTCCCTTCGAAGGACATCCAGACTCCAGAGTCGCCGGTACAGGCACCGCAGCTGGGGAGGAAATGGAGCGCGCCCGCAGCTGGATCCTCCGGGATGGCTCAAAGCACGGCCAAGTCGCTAGTGCCTTATGGCGGCGGGGCTGCTTGGCTGCCCGTCAATGAAAAGCAGCGGAGAAGCAACGTATCTACTGTATATCCTTTCCGCCACACGAAATGCTCACATTGCACACAGTGCAAGTCCACTTTCCACATTAAAGATGATAATAACTTAGAACGTAATATCGGAAAGTGACGCTATGCCACACATATTGTTTGGAGAAATGAAGTGTCACTCTGTGCCACCGCCCAACTCCAGTTTTAATAAAAAGTTTTATAAAAAAAACAAAACACTTTATATATTTATCTGAGTCCTAATTGTGAGACAACGTCCGATTCCGATCGAGTCAGCAACCACGTGATCGGGCCCGATTTCCGATCACGTGAACGGATCGGGACATCCCTAATTATACACCACTCCTTCGACATCGATACTGCCTGGTTCTACACTGACTTCCACCTTCCTTGCACCCACAGGTTGTCAGCTCCACACATTTGGCCTGTAAAGGTTCTTGATGATTTTAACACTTAGAAAATGGTAATGAAATGAACAAAATAATAAATTCCAGTGCTAGAAAACATGTTGAAGACTCAATTATTGAAACCAGATTGATTGTCAGCTCGTACCTTGAGTGTCCTCATAAATTACAGTATCAGTTATGGCCCCCTAACTATATTAAAAGGTCAAAGTTTGACTTCTTTTGGTCCCTTAAAAAGAGGGAGGCATATACTATACAGTGCAACTGTTGTATTTCCTGCACTGTTCATCTGATTTGAATATAAAAACCTTCAAATTAAAGATTAGAGTCTGCAGGTTAAATCTAAGCAGGCCTGTGCTGTTCTTATTTTGTCCATCCGTTTCCGGTTTTATTTTGAAAGTACTAACCACCACTCTCATTTCAGGTCACATGTCGTGAAAGCTTAAAACTACAAAACTAGACATGAAAGTGTCTGAGATTATTATTTTTTATTTTTTTTGTGTGTGTGTGTGGGGGGGGGGGTGTCATGCCAGTGTCCAACCTGATGTAATACTGGATTGTTTCAAAGATTTAGACTACGCAGAAACACTTGAATGAAGGAGTACAGCCTGATAACAAAAAAGCACAAGATCTCCTTGGGGGATTTCTGATGTGATATTTGTCCCAACAGGATCTCTTCGCTCTAGCACTTCAGAATTGGTGATCGTTGTTGAATCTGTACTCATGGTGGTGGGGAAATATCAATCAACCCAGTGACCTTGTCAGTTGAAACCCTGTGGGATAGGGTATCTGCTACCACCGTGGCTGCACTTATGTAACCTGGCATTCCAAAATGAATCAGATGTCATACAGAGCACGAGGCAATACTGCTTTTAAAGCACTAAACAAAAATATAAACGCCACAATTTTGTTTTTGCTCCCATTTTTCGTGAGTTGGACTAAAAAAGATCAAAAACTTTTTCGACATACCCTCAAATATTGTTCACAAATCTGTATTAGTGTGCATTTCTCCAATGTCAAGATTATCCCTCCCTCCTCACAGGTGTGGCATAATAAGATGCTGAATCTTGCACAGGTGTGTCTAGGCTGGCCACAATAAAAGGCCAGTCTGAAATGGGAGATACAGCACAATACTAGCTGACTTAAGGAATGTCCACCAAAGCGGTTGTGTTTATATTTTTGCTCAGTAGTTCAAACGTATGCCTTTTTTTTAATCGATTAAGTTTCATTTTCATGAAAAAAACATCGCAAAGTATTCAAAAATCTCATTTTGTAGAATGAATGTACTAAACAAAGACTTCAGTAACTAGCTCAAAATACAGCAAAACAATCACTCCTTACTAGGGGTGGGAATCTTTGACTGTCTCACGATTCAATTCCCATTTTTGTGTCTGCGATTCAGAATCGATATTTGAGTCAGAATCGATTTTTGATTCAAAATGATTTGATTGACAATGATTTCTGCTTCAATTTATAAATCTGCAAAAAATAATCGTCATAATCTACTCCAGTCTGATTCGCTAATGCTAATTAGCGCCCTACTCGCGGCACTTTTATCGCTCAAAAGAATGGCTATTCATACAACGCTTCAGGAAAGTAAGAAGCATCTTATAACATTACTCACCGGCATAATGCGTCATATGCTCTTCCTAAAAAAACAACAACTTTTATTGGCATAACTTGCTCACGACTTTTTCCTTCTACTCTAATGTGGCTACAACTTAACAGTGTATCAGAACACGCAGAACCACACTGCCCCTAAGTGGCCAAATCATGTACAACATGAACAGCGCTCCCAAAAAAGTCACATACAAACAAGCGCAAAACAGTATAAAATAATTTAAATAAAATCAATTTTGAATAGTACTAAATGAGAATCGCGATTTTCATGTAAATCGATTTTTTGGGCACACCCCTCCTCCTTACTTAGCCATTATCATAGATATGCGCACAGGAAATCATCAACGTACAGATATCAGTATAAAGCTGTAAGAGCTGAACAGTGTATTAGACTGCGTGGAACCACACTGCCCCTCAGTGGTCAAACCGGGTACAACATGGACAGCGCTCCAAACAAAGGCACACACAGACAAAGGCATGACAGTATAAAATAATTTAAATAAAATCGATTTTGGTACATTTAAAATCGATTCTGTATCGTACTAAATGAGAATCGTGATTCTTATGAGAATCGATTTTTTGACACACCCCTAGTATATATATACCCAGCTGTCTCAAGGAATGATGAAGATAAAACGCCTAGCTGGTTACCTGTAGACGGGCCAGCAATAAAAGTGGTCTGGCATTGATAAGCGGTCCTAATGCTAGTCTGCTTGCTAAACAGGCTTTTAGATCTCCGCAAGCGTTTAAGAATGTATTTCCTGTGGGTTGTAAAAAAAAAAGAAGAAATTCAGTCCCTTGCTGGATGGAAGTTCAAACAGTTTTTTCTTCTTGAACTGTCTCTGGTTTGTTTGAGGAAACACAGGGTTAATCCATCAAGGCACGCACACACATTACCCAGAGGCAAATGTTTTAAAAGGCAAAAAAAATAAATAAATGTAGGGTGACGGGCAATACTTGTTACAATAGCATAATAGTTGATAAATGATTGGAAAGCTGAAATCACTCTTTGTGATTATGCGAAAATCAAATTTCTGAAATATGGTTACTGTGACTCAGTTTGTCATGTCGAGTCACGTCATAAGCTTCAGCCTCACTTTGAAGACAAAATAATAATTTGGGCTGTTTTGTAATTAAATGAATGAATGAATACATTTTATACACAAGAAAACGAGAAAAAAATATACGCAAAGATATTAAAAATCATATAAAACAAAAACATAACCTAAACACCCAAAAGGAGTAGAAAAAAGTAAACACTTTTTAACTCCTACTCCTATATAACTGAATTAAACATTCTCAAAAGAATTTTGTCTTTTTTTCATTTAATGATAACTTATTATAATCAAAACATTATTTTAACATTATCAATTCCCTTTCTACTGTTTTTTTTATCATTATTATTATATTTTTTATTATTATTATTAATTATTCCATGTTTTCCCCTGTGCAAAATATCTTTGTATCATCAACAAACATTACAAATTTTAATATGATATATAAATATCATTCAAATTAATTATAAATAACTTCGGTCTCAATAATGAACCTTGTGGTATACCACAGGTCATTCTTCTCAATTGTGATTCTTCATTATTTATTTTTACATATTAAAACCTGTTATTTAATTAACTATTTAACCATTTCAATGCAACACCTCTCATGCCATATTGTTCACATTTCTGCAAAAGTAATGGGTGATCAATAGTATCAAATGCTTTACATAAATCAATAAATATACCTCTATGATTCACAGGGTATTCCGTAAATTCCAGTCACTGAGACTTGGAGGTGTTTCTTATTTTAGACGCTGATGCTAGCCTCAAGGTCCTCACTACCTTTTTAATAACTGTATTAAATTTGATGATTCTGCGCTAGTATGTGTAAGTCATTCAACCATCGATAAGACAAGAACTCCTCCCGGGTCCAAATTTATCGTGTTTCTTTTTGAATGCAGTATGAAATATTCACTATTCACTATAGAAACATGCAATTAAACAGCGTAGGTTCCATGATTTTTCTTACTTTTTTACATTACATTTGTAAGTAACCCTTAAATGTTATATGTGCACATGCATTAACCAATACCAAATACATTAACATATGCTTGCACCATATTTAACAGAATATTGACTTGTAGTCCATATTATCATGCCTGCCTCACTGTCAAGGGGATCTGTGTTCAAATCACAGCTCTGATTTGTAGGGTTTCCCTGCTTGTGTGAGGTTTCACTGAGTACTCCGGTTTCCTACACATTCCAAAAACATGCTTTGATAAAGTTCCCCAGGAATGATGCAAAACACGTTCTGGACTTAAAATTTGTCAGCAGTAAAAACATCCTCACAAATTGACCCAATAGTAATTTAGTTTTTTTTTCTGTCGGTATTCATTAGTTTTTAAAAATGCCCTGTCGAAGACTATAACTTAATCACGAACCATAATAATAATTTAAAAAAAAAAATGCAATAGGCCCATAATGTAATAACTAACCCATAACGTGATAAGAGTCCCAAACCTATGACATAAACACTTTTGACCAATAACGTAATAACACGTAATTATTGGCTGATTATTACAATATTGGCCAGGTAGCCTACCGGTAAACAAAAAAATCTTTCCAAATGTGATAACTAAGCCCATAGCGTAAAATACAGTATACATATATTACTTGATAAAACTTTTTATTTTTGGATATAACTCTGAAATGCATACTCTCTCCATCAGTCTCTCTCTCGGTCTTCCTCCCTCCCTCCATATATTTGGCAATTACTTAAATAAGTTAAATGGTTGTCATGTTCTCTAGTCCTGTCTGCTGCTCTGTAGCGTTTCAGGCAAGCTTAATATGTCGTGGAAGCACATTTACAAATATAGACAACGGTGTATAAAACACGTGTTAAAATGTATGGTATGCAATTCTATAGCTCCCTTAGTTGAACTTAATAGCCACAGTTAAAAGTGGTTTTCTTTGACTGATGAATTTATTGCTTCTTGTCAAACAATCAATCAGCGTGAAAACTGGAGCAAAACACACACATACAAACATAACAATTAGCATAAAGAAAAATGAAGACAACTTAGATTTAACGTACACAAAAGTATTGACAGACACAAAATAAACTAACCTCGTTGGCTATGTGCAATGTCCAAAAATAGAACTAGGCTTGTTTTGTTTGTACTGTCTTTGTTTTTCTATTTCTCTCTGATTAACTTAACATCGTGAATGTCTCGCTGTGTCCTAATGATACTTTATTACTCTCCTTCCTAAACTCTTCCTCTACTCAGTGACATCCACACATCCACCCTGCTACAGCGCCCTCTCTGGTGTGGGTGGCGACAAACACCAAAAAGCAAGTTAAAAAAATGCACAAAAATGACAATGTGGCAGTTACATTTATTCTTGAAAATAATATATTATTTTTAACTAAATGCTTGAAACATAGCTAATAACATAAATATTATGTGTAAGCAAATTCAAACAGATATACATTATACTGCTTTTTCTCATCTTGTTATCAGGTCTACTGTTTAATGTTAGCTGGTAATGTGCAGTCACCTTTGTGACTCAGTCCTACCTTTGTAGGACTGGGACACACTGGTGGCACTACTTATATAACAAATACATTTACTACTAATTCATTGTTCTTTTTTCATTGTCTTGTTTTTGTATTTTTATTTTTGCATACCATGATCAATGAGTTCAATTGATTTTTTGTGCTGTAGACGTATTTCCAAGAAGCATACTTCCCGGGCGCACCATTAGAGCCCAACATGGCCATGCAATGACTTTTTAGAGCTGTTTCAATGTAAACCAATGTCAGTTGAGTTGGGGCCCACCAGTAAGCGCCGTGAGACACACAACAAGCAGGGGAAAGAAGGGTCGCGTCCATCACGGGCAGGTCACAAATAAATGACTGTATAGGGAACACCGCAGTTGAATGAGACACATTAACAACTGTCGCCCCCCCACCACTGCTAAAACATTTGGTATTTCTAATGGCCAGTCCACACATGATACTGGGGCACAGCTCATTAATACTGGTGCACGTAGCTGTCTGGAAACATCCCCTGGTCTCAGTACTTGTCTGAAAGGGCTGTTTAGCAAGGACAGTAGATGGATTAGAGCATGGATTGTTGTAGCGATTATTTGGGTTTCCGTAATGGCAAACGAGAAATTTAAACGGTACTGAGGGGAGTTGTAATTTCCTCAGCAACCTCTGGGGGCACCACATTGACTTTGCTTGTTTGTAGGAGCAAAATAAACGATACAAATCCTATTATCAAGTATTCATAATCTGAAGTTGCTACTTTAGTTAATTATGGAGTTATTTGCTTTAATAAGAGAATTACTAATCCAGTCAGAAAACACAAATGATTCGGCATAAATGGAATCTCTAGACAACAAATTTATCATTAATGAAACGGAATTCAAATGTGAATCAAAGATAAAAAGAAAACATGTAACCGAACGAACTAAGATAAAAAAGGTAATGCAAAAGGTAGATGGGGAATAGAGATGGAAGCGTTTTGACCTGTCAATCCTTTTTTATTTGAATCAAGCATTGCCCCAGTGGTATGGTCAGACTGCAATGAAGGCGCACTTACGGACTGGTTCGGGTGCACGGGAGAGAGAGGGACTCGGCGAGCGTCGATCCTCAATTGAAGAAAACTCCGTTGGAGGCGATCTGGGCGGTCGGCGCAAGTGCAGCTGGAATGCTGCACTGGAGTCTCTGGCTGATGGTGATGGGCGCACGACTAAGAGGCCGCTGCAGGTCCCCGGTTGGTGGAGAGGTGCGCGCGTGGCGTGGAGGCCGCGGCAGGTCCTTGGATGACAGAGTCCCAGTTGGTGGTGATGTGCTTGCGCAATAGAGATGCCGCAGTCAGTTGGTGTGGGTGCTGCAGGGCGTCTCGGGCACATGGCTGGAGCAGAAATGGGTCGCTGGCGCGCAGCCACAGCCGTCGTGGAACCTGGTGGGCAGGACGCTGTGTGATTCAGAGAGCGGAAGGTAGGTGGGTCGGCTCTCGCCGTGATGCGTGCTTTGGGCGAGCGGCATGGCTCAAGTCCGGGGCTCAAAGAAGGAAGCCACGTGGTCGCTCTCAGCGTGTTCGGCGACCACGTTTCTCGTGATGGTCAGGAGAAGAAGAGCAAAGAGCGCGAAGAGAGGAAGAAAAGAGGGAAGTTCCTTCGCACGCTGGCTTTTTAATTTGTGTCCCAGGGGGTCGGAGTAGTAGTCCCGCCTCTTCCGTGCGCTTCAAGCAGACTGCTTTTGGGATAGCATTTAACCATTTTTTATCCGAATTCACAAGCCAGATGCATCATTTATCATTCCGAACACATTTCAAACATTACCACGATCATAAAGTTATTGAATCTGCTAACCTTACAAATTAGCTAAACTTAGATGCCTGCACAAGTTACACACATCATTCATTTGAGATAGACATACAGGGTGTGTTCAAAGATAAACAACAGAAGTCACTTAATGTCAGTCAAGTCCACAGAGCCCATTTATGTCCCGAATTATGTAGAGTTCAGATTAATTACGAGCGGCAGGATTCTTGAGGATAATACCGATAGTGATCGCTGGAGGATACTGTTGTTTCCAAAAACAGATGGCTGATTCCTGTGGATAGACCAGACCATAAAAGTGGTCTGGGGACTGATAAGCAGTCTTATCGCTAGTTTGCTTGCTAAACAGGCGTTTAGATCTCGGTAGGTGCTGAGGCATGTGTTTCCTGTGGGTTGTAAAAACGAAATCCTATCCCTGCTGGAGGGAAATTCAAAGAGTTTTTCCTTTTTGAACGGTCTCTGGTTGGTTTGGAAAAAAAACCCACACAGGGTTAACACACACATACACATTCCCCAGGGTAAAGTATTTAAAAAGGCAAATAAAAAAAAATTGAGGGAGACGGGCAATATTCGTTACATGGTCTTAAATTATGTTGAGTTCGGCCAATACAAAATTAAGGACACTGAAGAAGGTCTCTTTATAATTTTAGTTGGTGTTTGTTTTTTTTGTTAGTTAGTTTTTTTTAGGCTAGCAAGGGGACAGTTCCATGCAGTTCCATCCATCAATTTTCTTCTGCTTATCCAGTGTCAGATCACGGGGGCAGTAGCTCTAGCAGGCAAGCCCAGTCTTCCTTCTCCCCAGCCACTTCATCCAACTCTTCAGGGCAAATCCAGAGGCATTCCCAGGCTAACTGGGAGAAATATTGTAGCCTCCCCACCTTGTCCTGGGTCATTCCTACGGCCTACTCCCAGTTAGGTGTGCCCGGAACACCTCTAATTCTAATCAGATGCCTGAGCCACCTCAGATTGCTTCTGTTGATGGAGTGGACTGGAACGCTTTATTTGTCATCGCATGTGGGAGCCAGCTGGAAAATGTTGAATTAAGCCTGTTTGCATATGTTATTGTGGATGTTTGTGCGTATCAGGTGTCGCAGCTGATAAGCATGTCCTGTAGTTATGGGGACAACCTTCAGTCCATGGACACAGGAGGCAGGGAAGAGGTGAAGCAAAGCATCCGGGAGCATCCCTTCCAGGAGAAAATCCAGATAATGGTTGTTTTGGGAATTGGCCGACAATAAACCTTGAGTTTTTGCTGGAACTGCTCAAAGGGCAATAATTATCCGAATTTGGCAATCAATTTTCCAAGATGATTTGCCAACATCTCCACGTTGTTTTCAATGTGCATATTGTCATAGTGTCACAAGAGTTCACTGGCCACCTGAGTCACCTTCATCGCTCGTCCACACTATCCAGAAGACCGCCAGCTTGTTGACTTCCAATAGAGCGGCTCCCATCTGCTGAATTTTATGATAAATCAGGAAACTGCCAACTCCAAACAGCAGGATACCTGTTTCTTTTACATCCTCAATGGACAGAATAGATAGGCACACCATCTTCCATTTATTGCAGAAATCCATGGTGTATCCAGCTGCAAATGTCCACTTGGGGCAAGTCGGTTCTAATCTACCAGCTCTTCCCATTGAGAAAATTTTTGTCAATAGTGAGAGACCAGCTGTACAAATCTATGGTTAGATTTGGAATAAATGATGCGGGAGGCTAGGATAGTAATTTAGACAGAGGACAACATTAGACAAAGGCAGCAAGGAGCAGGAGTAAGAGCCTTCCGTGAGCCAAGCAAAAAGAGTGGAGAAGCGGCTCTGCTCTGAGCCCCTTCCAGATGGCCAAGCTTTTCACCCTAACTAAGGGAGAGCCTGGACACCCTGCAGAGGAGAATCATTTCAGCCTCTTGTACCAAAAATCTTGTTCTTTCAGTCACGACCCACAGCTTGACCGCTAAATTTGGCTCAGCCTCATTCTTCACTATGACCCATTCAGAGTCTGTATCACAGCAGGCTCTGCACCGAGCCACCTCTTGATCTCCCATTCCATTCTTCCCTCACTCATGAACAAGAGCCCAACATACTTGAACTCCTCCACTTGGAGCAGGATGTCATCCCCGACCCAGAGAAGGCACTCCATATATGCGACGCCTTCTCAAGGTTTCTTATTTTTCCCCATATGTTTTATTTTATTTTAGTTTTTCCTTGCCCTCTTAGGTTAGGGGATGCCATTAATATTTGTCAACTGTGGGTGTGTGAAGCCGTTTGAGACTCTTTTGTGATGAAAGGCTACACAGTAAATTCTGTAGAGTAAATTTGACAAGTTGTAAATGCAGAGTAGGACAAAATAGACTCAGTTTTTGAGTTATTTAAAGGTGTTAAGAAAAATTAACAAAGATGAATAGAAGTTAAATTTAAAAAAAAATATATATATATATATATATATATATATATATATATATATATATATATATATAATAATAACAAACAAAATCGGCCAAGCGCTAAACTAAAAAGGTGGGTCTTGAGTCTTCTTTTAACACACTTCAGACATTGGATTTTATTTTGTTTGTTTAATTCCTCGTTAGTCATGAATACAACTGAGTAAATTAAAATTGATAAGCTACAAGCATGACCAGCAATCTGTAGGCAATATTAATGCTGACTGTGAGTTACACATTAAAAATCTCATTACTCTTACTTGCTTACTTATCAGAGAGGAAAACAAGAGCAAATCAATATCCCAGTGGGCCTCAAGATACAAAAAAACAAACAAACAAAAAACAGCATCATCAACACTGCAACCAAATTATATTGTGGCATGTTTAAAAAGACTGACACAATTATCTTAGTTGCTGGTGTCTATTCAGGAAGATGGTATGGAAAAGTCATGAACACTGCGTAGGGTATAATTACACAAGTTATATCAAATACTGATTATTACCCAGATAAGCTTTTTAAGTACCGGTAAGTGACTGAACTAATCAAGTTTTGTGTCGGAATGTACAGTACTATTAAATCAACAAGATAGGAAGGCACTAAGCAATGTAATATTTTATATGCAAGTAACAATACCTTGAAATCGCATCTCGTATCTCAAGTGGACCGGAAGCCACTGCAAGTTAGCAGTATCGAACTTTCTCGTCCGTGTCAAAAGTCTACCTGCAGCATTTTATACTAACTGCAGACTTAACTAATCCATTCATTAACATAATGGACTGACTACAAGTCATTGTCCTACATATTTTTCATCTGAGCTATATTCTTATTTATTTTAAGTGTATCAATCTAATGATTGAATTTGTTTTTTGATTTGTCTAAGGCCAATTGCAGAAAGGTCACAATTTTTTTCATTTAATTTTTAAAACATTTCCTGTACAGTATTTGTAATAGTACTTCAGATATCAGCATTGCCCCAGAATGTTGGTTATGAAAAAAGCTCAAAATTAGCTATGCAGTGATAAGATTTGTTTCAAATTCATAACTGGACTGACCATTCACAAAGAAATGTATGCTAATCACATCTCACATTACTAGACTCCAATACTATCATCAAAACTAAATACTATTCCAAGATAATCACTGACAATAATGGAAATCCCTAATGCTGTTTTCAACAATAATCACCCATACTCAGGACTCCCTCCCTCCTCACTTATGCACAACCACCTTCTGCAACTCTATCTTGTTATTTTTCCATGATAAAATTAGGGACATTCATCACAACCTTGGGTCGAACCATCAGCCTACCTTCTAAGGTGACTTTCACCTATCCACACATTCATTTTCCTCCTTCCAGCTCCCCTCTCTCTCAGAAATCACAGTATTCATTCAGAAATCCAATCCATCCACTTATCAACTGGACCCACTCTCCACACAACTTGTCCGTCATCCCCCTTATTTTGGGACATCATTCACACAAAACTGCTGCCGTTACTCCCAAAAATCAGTTGCCGCTCAACTCCATACCCACTTATCATCCAATCATCTGTATGAACAGTTCCAGTCCGGTTTCCGCCCACTCCATAGCACCGAAACAGCCCTCATCAAAATCACAGATGACCTCATGGCAGTTGATACTGGACTCCTTATCATCCTCATTCTCCTTGACCTGAGTGCGGCCTTCGATACCATCAGTCACACCATCCTCCTACAGACTTTCTTCCATTGGCATCACCCACAGTCCGTTGAACTGGTTTTCATCTTACCTCTCCTGCCGCACTCAGTTCTTCCAACTCATGTCCCTTAAATCTGTCCCCTCCCATGTTACTCCAGGTGTGCCCCAGGGATCTGTCCTGGGGCCCCTCTTCTTCATCATCTACCTCCCCCTCCGCAATATTTTCTGTAAATTTAACATTCAATTTCATTGCAACTTTATCTCTCCACCAAACTCTCTTCCACTCTACCACCCACCTCCCTTACCGACTGCATCTCTGAAATGAAAAATTTTCTATAATTAAACAGTAACAAAACTGAATTTCTACTCATCTGCACCCTCTCAAAAAGTTTTTCCATCACCAATGACAACACCTCTATTTCACTTTCCCCCCAATTTAAAAGCCTGGGAGTCATCCTGGAAAGCACGCCATCTTATCAATCCCAAATCAATAACATTACCCAGTCCGCATACTTCCACCTACGTAACATCAACCGTCTTCGCCCTTCCCTGACGGCCCACACTGCCGCCATCCTGGTCCAAAGTCTTGTCACCTCCCGTCTTGACTATTGCAATTTTCTCATTTTTGGCCTGACTTAAACTCCTGTTGGTCCAGATTTCAGCTGCCCGAATCATAACCCAAACTCCCTCCACCCAACACATCACTCCCTGTCCTCCACCAGCTTCACTGGCTCCCAGTTCATGCTCGCATCCAATTCAAAATCCTCCTGTTTGCATTCAAGGCCATCTACAACCTTGGCCCCGGCAGCTATCTGATCTTCTGCAAGTACCCACTGCCTCCCGCACTCTCAGATCATCTTCCTCCATTCACTTGTCTCTCCCCTCCGCTCGTCATACCACCATGGGGAGCAGAGCATTCAGCCGCTGTGCTCGCCACCTCTGGATGTCAGGGTTTTATGATAGAGTCTGAGAAGTGGACTCAATTGCAAGGAGGCATAGTGACTAGGCAGAGGGAATGTGCAAACGCGGTGAGTTTATTGAATCAAGGTTAGGAGGCGAGATGGCAATTGTGAGATGACGTGACGTGACTGGACTGGATCGGACGTGACTGGACTAAACAGAGCTTGATGTGGCTGGGCTTGGTGTGGCTGGACTTGCACTTGAGACCAGACTAGACTTGTACTTTACTTGCACTTGAGACCAGACTAGACTTGTACTTGTACTTTACTTGCACTTGGCTAGACTTGACTTGTATTTGTACTTTACTTGCACTTGGCTAGACTTGACTTGTGTTTTACTTGAATTGACTAGACTTGACTTGTATTTTACTTGCACTTGACTAGACTTGACTTGTATTTTAACTGCACTTGACTAGACTTGACTTGTATTTTACTTGCACTTGACTTGTACTTTACTTGCACATGACTACACTTGACGTGAACTTTACTTGCACATGACTACACTTGACGTGAACTTTACTTGCACATGAATAGACTTGACGTGAACTTTACTTGCACATGAATAGACTTGACGTGAACTTTACTTGCACATGAATAGACTTGTACTTTACTTGCACATGACTAGACTTGACTTGCACATGACTAGACTTGTACTTTACTTGCATTTTACTTGGACTTGACTATACTAGACTTGACTTGTACTTTACTTGCACATGACTAGACTTGACTTGCACTTGACTAGACTTGATTTGTACTTTACTTGCACTTGACTATACTTGACTTAGAGTGACTGGGCGAGACGTGAATAGACTTGACGTGGCGTGGCTGGATGAGACATGACTGGAACAGATTTGACGAGACTGGACTTGACGTGCTGTGAAATGGCTTGACTTAACGTGACTGGAAGAGGCTGTGATTTGATCTTGGCTGGAAGTCCCGCTTGGCTAGAGAAGACAGACAAGTCGCTTTACTACAAGACGAAACACACAGACAACGACGACAACAATGCACCCACACAGACTGAACAAAGACAGTAGACTAAATACACCCACACTGATTGACTCAACAAGACACCCCTGGGTGAAACACAAGTGGCTAAGGGCACTGATTGGTCAACACATGGGGAAGGGAAGACACACACACAGGTGCAGTTGGTTACACATGACGAGATAAGGGGAAAGACAAGGAAAACAAAACACTGATCACACAGACAAAAGACAAGAACACCCAAAACAATACCCTAACCCTACAGAACTGAAACATAAAACTGGAACTCATTACCACCTCAACTCAGAAACATAAACTCTTTTACACAATTTAAATCACAACTCAAAACACACCTGTTTAAAACTGCGTACCCAACTTAAGTGTCATTCTGCTCTTCTACACCCCCACCTCTCCCCACTAAGGCCTTTCATGTGTATTTTAGATGTGCTGTTAACACAAAACAACTAATTTAGTCATTATAGCTCATTTTGATGTCTATTCTTTTGAATTATATGTGGCCTTGTATCATCTACCATGACATGATTTGCGCATGCTCTCAACTGGGACTTGTTTTTTGGCTTTGAGGTTCACACAGCATCTAGGCATAATGCTGGGTTCAGACCGAACACGAAATGTCGCATCACTTTTTGCGTCTTGCACGCTTTTGTTTGCGAGGGTGACTACACCGGAGTTGTTTCGAGTAGAAAAGACGAGGACCTCCTCCTTCTCCTCCAAACATCGCAAGTCAATCTAGTGACCGGTGGTTGTGTTGGCTGCTAAATGCTGTGTTTGTTGATTGATTAACAACTGTAAAAAGATACGCCAACTTCCACGCTCCCCATTCTCCAAGCCTGCTCCTGTTTTGGGTTGGTCCCAGCCGGTATTGGAAGCTGGCTGTTGTATACCTGTCGGTTCCACAGACTCAGTCTTGCATGTGACGTAGCCTACAATAATAAGTACATGCTCAATGCCAACTGGATGTTGGCGATGTGCCACTAAAAGTTCACATCAACAAAGTACAGAAAAATGGGCGAAGGATTAAAATGTTGGCTTCAAACGCATCGCCCGGCACACAATCTCGCAAATGCCATTAACTATATATGGAAACGTCAGAAACGTCCAGCTCAAGTTCGGTATGACAGCAACAAAACTCTGCTTTAACTGTGTAAAATTATATGTGCTGTAATGCCGGAAATCCTGGTCAAGGGCGGCAAATAGCTCCTTCTATTTATGCACTATTACAATCTGAATATGAAGTTGGGCAAGTGGTGAAAACCATGCAAAAAAAGACCCAGATTTTCCTCGTACATAACTTGTTTGGAGGTATAGTTTGAGAACAAAATCACATTGACTTCAAAGTTGGAAGTTTGACATGTATGGCTTAAATTTAAAATGACCCCAAACCTTGGTCATCTTTCTTCTTTTTGCTTCCTCACTCACCACCATGTCCTATAAGTGTGTGTATTTGCAACAAATATCTGTGAGATAAACAAACTTAGTTCCTGGTGGTTCAAATATGGTTTTAAAATTATTGTGTGAATGCTGAAAGTTTATGAGGCTTATGTTATTCAGATTTTTTATTATTATTAGAACATTTTATTCTGCCTGTTTTTTTGGGCAGTAAAACTCCCACATAATTTATCCACACAGTTCCAATTTCAACTTCCTTAAAAAAATTCATGCCACCTTGGGTACGATCCTTCTTATTCCATATACAGTACTTACAGTTTTGTCACAATTTAACGTCTACTATCAAATGTTCCGCAATCATTTTTAATGGGACAGAAATTCAATTCCAATGTGCTGCATACTGCTGCAGTGGCCCAGTTGGTAAAGTGCATTTGTCCAGTAACCAGCAGGTTGTGGGTTCGAGTCTCACCTCCGACTGTACATTGGAAATGTATCTATGGCCATTGCGCTACATGTTATAGATGTATACACACTAATTATCATATGGGGAAATGCAGTATGATTTGACTTAAATGATTAAATGAACGTATCCCCATTAAATTTCAAATCCCAGTTGGACCAAATTTTATTCCAACATCAATTTCATATAATAATCATTGTCTAATTATTTAACCTACATTGTATTTAATGCCATTTTATTGAAAAGTAGTACACACTGTCTCTTTAGTGCTTTTATTGCTTTTTGGACTGTGGTACATCCCAAAGCATCTTTGGAACGCGCTGCTTTACTCCACCCCATAGAGATGTTAGGTGCCAACAGCACATACCGTAACAAAATAACTTTTTTTCTGCACCATAGTTTAATATAATAATTGATGTTGCATTAATTAGTTGCTGAGAAACATGTTTCTGTAAATCGCTAGTTTTTAATGCGTTACTTCCAACTCCGCCAACAAAAAAGAAATGGCCTCAATAAAAGTGACCGCACATTCGTGAAGTGATCTGAAGTCATCGTAACACTCAGCAAATCAATCACCTTTTTGACATGCCGCAATAATATTTTTACACTAACACAATTTGCAAATGGTTCTCGTATTTAAAAAGTGACTGTGACTAGAAAACTATTTCTGTTGGGCTTATCCCATGAATTAGTATCGCTGTCTGCTAACTTACCGTACTTTCTGTTCAAAGAAACCTTCCTTTTACATTCATCTGGATCTTTTCTGTCTGGAAATTGTGAAGAATGAATTGGGGCCGTTAATTTGTTTGGTAGCCATTTTGTACTTATTTATTTATTTATTTAATTTTTTACTTGATTGACTGTAGTGGGCGGAGCACCGCGGCTGTACAAACATGAAGGCTGATGTCTTGCAAGCCCCAGTCACATGCAGTAGCAGTCCTGGTTGCAGGACAGCTGTTTATTTGTTGTTGTTGTTTTTAAAGAACCCAACAACTGGCATTAGCAAGCGGGATGACTCACTACCTATCCAGCACACATGCTTGCACATTTAACTTTGCGTTGCTCTGTGTGGCAAAGTGTAGGTGAGGCTGCTCTGCCTGTTACTTCTGTTTTGTTTTGTTTACAGGCTCTTATGTGCATCATTGACTGTTAACCATATTTTTTGTGGTAAACAGAAGTTGATTGCAGGAAGCCTCTTTAGAACATATACAGGTATATACATAAATTATGTACATTTCAAGCTCAGCGGAAATTTTTATGGATCAGTAACAACCCTACTGGGCTTATTCCACACTCAAAAAGCAGGTTTGATTTGCACGTAGTAAAATGTACATTTTATTTTGTATATATTTTGTTTTATGTAGCATTATTCTATACAGCTTAAGTCCATTTTTATTGCCTCCCTGGGACCTTTTGCATTTAATGAAGATGATCTTGGTTTAGGAAAACTAGCGTTATTAGACCCTGGAATAATCTGAAGTCCTTAGACACTCAAATATCACCAAGATATTGACCCTGTGAAATTCCGTACTGATGATCCCTTGACTGAATTAATCTATTTACTAACCAGGGATGTTCGATCCCACTTTACCGGTTTGATATCAGTTTGAGTACTCAACCCTTGAGTACCCTCTGATACTGCTACCAAGTAATCGATACCACTAGTAATTTTGATACATACATTTTCTATTGAACATGACAGATAATTTTAAATAAGGACCTTTCGTTTATTTCTGACAAAAGCTAGAACAGACTCTGCAATACCAAATTAATGTTCAAAATCAAACACAACTCACTACAAAAGTGCAAAATAAAACTGACAACTTCCAGAGTTTTAGTCGCTTTGTTTCCAAATAAATTGAAGTATAAAAGGATACAGGTTCAACTTTTAACTGTTAAGCATGACACTTTGAAGCAGTGATAGGTAGTAACAGAGCTGTTCTCGCCGAGCTTGCGTGGGTTTCTCCGGGTACTCCGGTTTCCTTCCACATTCCAAGGACATGCATGGTAGGTTAATTTAACACTCCAAATTGTCCATAGGTGTGATTGTGAGTGTGGATGGTTGTTCGTCTCTGTGTGCCCTGCAATTGGCTGGCAACCAGTTCAGGGTGTACCCCACCTACTGCCCAAAGCGAGCTGGGATAGGCTCCAGTGACCCTTGTGAAGACAAGCGGTTAAGAAGATGGATGGATGGATGGATAAAAATAATAATACATGAGCGGTTAAGAAAATGGATGGTATCTGGGGTCTTAATTCAATGATTTAAAAATTTTTTTTTAAAGATGCATGTAACATCCCATGTATCATGTACATGTATCAACACAATCAACCATATATTTTCCAGTCTGGTTCTTAAATGTTAATTTAATGTTGTCACCCTCCAAAGGCTGCGTTGAAGTGTCCTTGACTAAGCGTCAGATACATGATTTATTTTGATACTGTGAATGAAGGCCCCCACCAATGTATATGAACAAGGCACTATTGCCAAAGGCCTTTGTGTATCATAAAGATGCTGTATATCATTTTTAATGAAACTAGATGATGATAATGTAATAATAATAATAATAATAATAACTTTTATTATTCGTTTAAAAATCATGATGTGATGGTGATTATAATTGCACATCCATTATTATTATTATTACTAATAATAATAATAATAATAATAATAAAAAGGTGAACAGACAACCATGACTGAATGGGACAAGACGTAACTGGAATGGGCCTGACATAGAGTAGTTCGACTGAACAGGTTGTCATGACTGGATAGGACGTGACTAGACTGGTCGTCAGGACAGGACTGGACGTTGTGACTAGACAGGACGTGACTGGACTGGTCGTTGCAACTGGACAGGACGTGACTGGTCGCTGTGACTGGATAGGATGTGACTGGACTGGACGTGGCGACTGGACAGGACGTGACTGCCGTGACTGGACTGGTCGATGCGATTGGACAGGACTGGACAGGTCATTGTGACTGGACTGGTCGTTGCGACTGGAACGAGCGACGTGACAGGACCTGACTTGCCTTGCCTTGAATTGACTTGACTAGCTGTTGTGTGGCTATAACTTGGCTGTGGCTGTGGCGATGGCTTTGCTAAGGCTGTGACGATAGCTTGGCTGTGGCTCAGTGTGGCTGTGACGAAGACTTGGCTTTGACGAAGACTTGGCTTTGACGAAGACTTGGCTGTGATGAGACGAGACACACGAACTTCCACACATAACATCGACAATGCACCCACACTGACTGGACAAACACAACAGACTAAATACACCAACACTAATGAGACACACCTGGGGAAGGAAAGACGCACACAGGTGGACGTGGTTAGATATAACAAGACAAGGGATGAAACCAAGAATGCATGACAAAAAAAACAACCACAGACAAAAACAACAAGAACACCCATAACAAAAAGACGACCTCAACAGATCCAAAACATGACTTTGAGGACACTACCGAGGGTGTTCCATGGGCGGGACGAAAACCATTTTTGGTATTTGTAACCAAAACAATTTGGTAACAGAAAGTAGACTGCACTCAGTCTGAAGACTGGGGCATCTAAATTTCCGTGCAATGCAATACGTGGGCGTCAATCTCATCTCTCATCTCTCCGAGCCAAGTGTTGTGCCACAACACAAGCGAGTCAGTTTGCTTCCTCAATGTCAATCACTACGTGCGCTCCAGACCGCCCTGATTTCATTGCAAATGAGGGAGGCCACTACGATTGGCCAACCCAGCCGTCTAAGAAAACACCAAAAGAAAAAAAAGTCCACCCAAGCCTTAGACTGCATTTTGCGCTAGACTGCACTGTGAACAAAAATAGGGCCTTGAAGTCATATTCAGACTGCCATTCATTTCATGCAATTTTAAGGAAAATGCTATATTGGGATAAATGGGGACCCAAAAAGTATGTTATTTTATGAATGCAATTTATTTTATTTTTTTTGGGGCCATTATTAATTGGCATTTTTTTCTACCAAATATTGGAATTGGTATTGTGCTGTACTTACACCAAGAAAGTATTAGCATTTTTTTGCTCCATTAAATTGCATATATTAAATTATGCATACAGTGAATATAGTGTGATTTCAGTGCAAGTGATCAGCAGCTTAATCACATGAAATGTCAAAATGTATTAATACTTAGTCACCGTTTACAGTCTATTGGCATCACTGGAACAGCACACTTTTTCCGTCATTTATGTAGTCCCCCATGGTTCAGTACTCGGCCCCCTCCTGCTCACCATTTACATGCTCCCCCTCGGTCAAATCATTCAACATCATGTACTACAGTTTCACTGCTATGCCGGTGATACTCAACTGTACGTCTCCACCAAAACCATTACCCCCGTCATCCTCTCCACCATAACTGACTTGCTGACATAAAAACTTCGATGGACAAAAACTTTCTAAAACTAAACAGCAACAAAACAGAACTCCTCATCACAGCACCCAAGCCTCTCCTTCCGTCTATTCAGAACTTCTCCCTCCCGCCTACGTCCCTCGCTCTCCCAGACCACGGCTGATTTGCTCATCCATTCTTTTATTACTTCCAGACTTAATTACTGCAAAAGCCTCTTCTTTGGACTTCCTACCTATCTTCTTCAAAAACTGCAATACGTTCAGAACTCTGCTGCCCGCCTCCTCACTCACACCCGCTGCAGGGGACACATCACCCCCATTCTCCGGGCAACAAACAAACGAGTGACATATGGCGCACGTCGTCGTTGAAATCCATCCGTCCGCACCATAACACAAGTTATAAGCGCGCACACACGGAACACCAACACCAAATGGCCGAACCTGCCCGATGAGGGGAGGGAGATGGTTTTAAAGTAATATGAAGAACTCCGGGAGTCTGTCTTCTGTAAACATCATGAGCACCTCCTACGGAACTACGAGATCCCGAGAGACGGGAAATTACGAGAATTGCGCCTCAGAAGCGAAACTCTCTTAAATGGAAACACCGTTAAGTCGAAATTGTACTTTATCAAAATAGTACAATATCACTTTTATTTTTGCGAAAAACTGTAATGCTCACATGCCATTTCTTTAGTAGTCAATCATAACCATTTACTATTTCTCTTCTCAGTACCGGCCAGGATCACAAATATATCAAAGGACATCACAGTAAATGAGGGCAGCAGCGTCAATCTCAGGTGCTTTGCGATGGGTCGGCCAGAAGCGAGCATCAAATGGAGACATCATTCCCCAAGAGGTAAGATGCCTTTTCTGTACTTAATTTATAATGTTCCCACATTCACTTTGGTGATACTGGCAGAAAAATCAACATGTATCCTCTTTTTTGTTTAATCTACTATCCTTGGCTTAAGTCCACGCTGAGCACTGAGTCCTAGTATTTTTTTTTACTTTTCCAAAAGAGAGAAAACTCTCCGTGCCTGCCTACGTAGTGGTTGTAGAACACACACAAAAAAACAACAACAAAGCTTCATGATTGAAGTCTGTTTCATGGCCTTCCTGCTGCTGTCATATGCCAATTTCCTTGAGCACAAACTGCTGAAGCCAAAACCCAGCTCCTTCAATTTGTGGCACCATCTTCCGAAAGGGTTTCCATCTCAACCTTTTAACTCAAGCCTTGGTCAGCGCCAGTTGTGTGTGTGTGTGTGTGTGTTTTTTTTTTTAACCCTTTCTCCGGTAATGCTGTGTTTTTGCCATGTAATAAATTTAGCTTCCATTTTATTAGATTTCCAGATATGGTGTGGGGATTTGTTGTTACCCTAATACTAGATTCTCTGCTTCTTATTTGATAGCACCCTTGCGTTTGGTCTGATACTTTTGCTGGGTGTTAAATAGTTTCTTCTTTCTCAGGGAGGGGACAACAAGTAATTGAGAAGCATAAACTTAACCCGATCAAAAATGTAATAAACCCCCAATAATGTAATAATTTTAAATGTAAAAATGCAATAAAAAAAAAAATCAAGTGCATTATTTCAACAATTCTGGTAGTAAAACTAACACTAACCAGGTTAGAGTGTTAATTCAACTCCGAAGATTGTGGCGCTATAAACCCAGAAAAAAAGTGTTAAATAAGTTTCTAAAATAAAATACAACGTAAAATATAAAAATATATAAATACTAGACTAAGTGCAATTGTGTGGTAATGCTGAAAGCTGAATGCTAATTGCTGAATGCTTATAAAGTAAATTGAAAGATAAATTATGCGAAAATTCCAAAGTAATAATTTTAGTTGAAAGATAAATAAATTAAAAGAACGCTTGAACCTGGGAGGCGTGAATTTTTTAAGCAAGTTGAAATTCATATGGAAAAGTGTTATCTGGAAGTACCCTCCATTCATTGCAGTCTGAACGGGTTATTCCAATTGAGCACAAATGAGCATGTAAACGGGAGTAACTCTTTCCGCCACGCATGGAAACGGGTTGCCTTGATTGTTTCGGAAACCGGAATTCTGACCTTACCCCGAATATTGACTGTATGTAAACGTAGTCTATGATAGTCAGTTAGTATACATGTGTGTCCCTTAGCATAATTGCCATAGATATATTTGCAATCCAATGTAATGTAATATAATGATGAGCAGTTGAATGGACGGAAGTGACCGTGGAAAGAAGGACTTAGAAAAGGCTCAATGTCAGTCCCATTGAAAATGAATGAGTAAAAGTTGATATTTAACGTTAAAATGTGTGAATACTGTAATGTGGAATCATACGATATATATACCCCGGGAGGCGTTAATTTTTGAAGCAAGTTGAAATTTGAACGGTGTAAATCGGAAGTATTATGTGGGAGTTGTTTCATGGCAAAAAAATTAGAAGAATCAAATAAAATGACTTCCAACATTCCCACAATTAATAAGGTATTACATTTTCAGTAAAAATGTTATTAAAATCATAATTAATGATTGATGAAATTATACCATTTTGGGGTTTTACTACATTTTTTATCGATTTAAGTGCAACTTTTTTAAATGACATTTATGTCAATTTTATTACTATTTCAGGAAATTATTACATTATAGGGTGCTAAAGCAGGTGTTTGCATAAATAAAATAATTCGCCAAATTTCCGGCGCAACGCTGGAATACTTTAAGCCACGCAAATGTAAACAATAATTCTCAAACTTTATAAAGGAATTGTGTTAAGCAAAGTTGGTGTAGCCTTGTAGCCTAGTTCTATGTGTAGGTGACTTGAACTGATCCTCCTACACAATGCCTGCTCTCGACCTTGCTACACATTAAACACTTCTGACGCTTGTTCATATAATTTTTAGTGTGAGAAATAAGTAGTTACGAGAAGCAAGCGTTGCTTTGAATAAATTCATGTTATGATCTATGGTGAATAGTGCCAAGTTTGAATCTATTGACAAGGCCTTGCATACCCCCTGACATCCTTTCCCAAAAGGGAATGAGTGTTTTTGAGTGTATTTAAGGAATTCATGATGTACAAAATGCAGCCTTATAAGAGACAAGCCTAATCAAACATGATTAGACTGCTGGTTATCAGCTGGTTTGCATGGGTCTGTAGTGCTGGGACCTTACAACCTTGAAGAAGAGCTAAAAAAAATAAATAAAAAAAAGCTGTTTGAAATTTCATGTGCAAGCTATCCTGTGTTCTAATTGTGTCAGCTCTGCCCTACCCGCTGAGTATACTGTAGTATGAGTCATGAACGGAGCTGATGTTCAGCCTCCAACATGAATTCTTCTTTAAGATTTTCACATTATCTACACAGCCTACTGCTACCTCATCTTCCACAATATTGTCATCATTATTACCCAATATTATGTTATCATTTTAGTAAACAGACCACTTTAATAACACGGTAATAATCTGATGGTGTCATTTAGACAGACATTGTGGATGGATGGATTGGATGGATTAGATGGATTGTCACAGCAGTAATATTCAGAATTACACTGAAAAAGAATAACCGATAAATAAATAAATAAATAAACGTATAAAAGATTATCTAAACTGTTGTTTCCAGCAGCAAAGCTGAATATGTCTGAGAAAGATTTCTTTTGCGGCTGCAGAGTCATGGATAATATGAATGATTGTCTAAGGTGGACAGAAGTTTACTTAGTGATTTATGGTCCCTATCTTAATTCACATGATTACTGTGACAATGTCTTGTCTGAGACCAATTTCTAACTAATTTGTAACACGAAATGGCACTTAGAATTTATGCTACACTATGTTTCTGGGCTTTCGTTACTTGCAAAAAAGTTAGATGATATTTATTTTGCAGGTGAAATTTGAGGATGAACCTGAATTGCACAATGACATTTCAAAGTGACCTTAATTTGACATTGAGATATTACTACTGACTATTGTGAGCACAAATTCTGATTAGTTTATTGCATTAAAATAGCAAGGAAGTAAGCTAACCTACTGTTGGTAACAATATCAAATGGGCACATGGGCTTTCACATGTGTAGCCAATTTATACATTCAAGACACTCTAACACTGTCTCCTCATTCACTTAAGGTCATATTCTCCCGTTCACGCTTAAGTCTTATTATTTATGTGCCAGGCTTGTGCATTTTCACGGTATGCCGATTCTCCTGTCCAGACTTCTGAGACACCCACCATGCATAACCTGGAAATGTGTGCACAACCTCCAAAGAGGCGTGACTTGTTGGATTCTGAGAGTGCACCTAATTCCCGCATCGTGCAAGTTTTCTTGAGATGTGAATTCCATAGAGATCCATTTGTCAAGTATGTCACGCTTTGAATGTGGAATTACTGTAACTTGCGTGGATCCAGAAATTATACTAATTGTCGGCAGTGATGTGTGTGCACCTCGGTGCTGGGAAAAAAAAGCCAGTTTGCATGGTACTGAATTATTTTTCATCAATTGATATGACAAAATGAAGTGGTGAGCATGTATAAGCCAATTGTCACCGGTTATTTAGCTGGTAAAAGCACAACATGCACAGCTGAAAACACTACATCAATATATATTAGACCCCCCCCCCCCCCCCCCCCCACACACACACACACACACTGCATTCCATTAAAATATAAATATTCCAAATTAAGCTTCACACACAGCTTTTAATAATATTAGGTTGTAAAAATTAAATAAAACATTGAAAACAAAATAATAAAAACGATTAAAAAAAGAAATCTGTGTTGCTATGACAACTCTCATTCATTCACATAATTACCTATTTTATAAAACGTATGAAGGTTTAAACATTGAGAATGTTTAACCCCTAGGCGTTATTGTGACCCGTTTTTGGCTTTTTGTTGGTTCTGACCAAGCCATTTCAAAATAAAATACTGCCCACGGGTTAAACAAGAAAGAAATGTGAGAAAATGTAAATGCTCCAATGAGAAAAGCGTCTTAACTGTGTGGTGAGGGGTTTTAGAGCCTTAAATCATTTATAATACATGTAAAACATAAAGCTAACTAATTTTTTGGAACCTAACCCCAGCAGAAAATGGGGTAAACACTGTACTCCAAAGCAGACTAAAGCCTTGTGGCAATTATTCAAAAAAGTATTATTATTTATTTAAATCCAAATAAAAAGGCAGATGATAGACAATGTGGCTTGCGATGAGGAAGAGGTGGGAGGGAGTATTGCCTAGAAGATAATAAAACTCACACAAGGAGAAGATAGGTACACAAACCTAAAATGATCCAACAAGGAGTAGTTGAAAAACAGGAGTGAGACCGGATGAATTACAAAAATTGGCAGTAACAAATGATTGATCTGGTGTGTTCAGGATCAAAATAAAACAAAGCTACTGGTGAAATGCAAATTTGACGTAGGACTGCAAATATAGTTAATAGAGGTCCGGACGTCGCTTAACTATTTCTCTGAAAACGCAATTTAACACCATTTAATAATGTTAGGTAGTAAAAATTAAAACATTGAAAACAAAATAATAAAAACGAAATCTGTGTTGCTATGACAACTTTTGTTCATTCACATAATAGTTCATTATTTACTACTGTATGTGCTGTATTTAGCAGTATTTTCCCAAGTTTATAAAAAAAAAAAACTTGTTCTATAGTGTCAAAAACAGTTCAGACTGTAAATATTTATTCATAAACATACATTTTCTGAGTTTATAAAAACATTTTTTTTTATCAAAGCATTGATTTCAATCTTTATTAGGCTGTTTTGCCAATAATTTTAAATAAACAAAAAATATAGAAACTTTTGATCAATCCATATAAATTTCAAACTAAATTTCGGGTTTTTTTTCAATTTCATACAAAAAAAAATACAGTAATGTATTGATGTAAGCCCCACCCATTGTGTTAAGCCACGCGCACTCCGAATACAGATACAGATAATTTAGATGGTTGAACAGATATAGCTACAGATACAGATAGTGCTGTACTCGCTCATCCCTATGATTCACTGGTCACTATTTTGTATATAAGAGGACGGAAGCCAGATTGATAATTGTGATTCACTCAAGGGAGTTCTTCACATTAGCAATCTGCAACTTCACAAGGAGGGATTTGCTGTACAATACTTCAAGCTGATTGGACGATGCAGCATCTTTGCACGTTTGTTTTGACCAATCAAGGGAACGAACGGATGAAAATGTCGTCTTTCGTCTTGTCTTGGGGAAAAATTGGCAATCATCTTCATTCCTATTCAGTTACTAATGGTAATATTAGCAGAAAATAAATTGGGTAAAACTAAATAATAGCCATTGAAATAAGTAAACGTGCACTCAGGCACCAGGTACACCAATAAAGTATTTGAGCGATCTTTTAAATCTATTGTCCAAAATCTAAACCAATTGTGTAGGTGTTTTAGGATGGCTCATAAATGGCAAATATGTAATACACGTGTGTATTGTGTGGAAATTGAGGTGTATGTGTGTTTTGGAAGGTTCGCTTAGTGTATTTTTAAAAGGTTCACTCAAACTTTTCTGTTTTGCCACACCACCCACACCAAGTGCAGGAGGCTATGAGAAACAAATACAGTACATGGCATTGAGGGGAAAAAAAAAAGTTCTGATGAGGATTAGTAAAAGGAGAAGAGTCTGACTGCAGAAAGGCCATGAGAGATGGAGAGAAAAAAAATATTTTGAGTATCTGAGGAGCACAGAGGTATAACAACAGCTTAAAGTGCATATATGCAGACCATCAAAACCACCGTCCCAATCTGCAGGATACCCAGCGCTGCATCAAGAGCCAAGAAGATTGCTCACCCTGTCCACCCCAACAACAAACTCGTTTCCATGCTGCCATCAGGGAAATGATACAGACTGCTCAGGATCAACACGGAAAGATTGAAGAGGAGTTTCCATGAAGCTGCTTGCGAGGAATATAATCAATCTGCAAGTCTACTTGTTCAAGTCACTAACAGTGACATAAAGATATGAAAGTCTAAAAACAAAATTAACAATAAGAAAAAAAAATTGATAAGTTGCTTATGTCGCATCACACCCCATAAAAATACACACATCTGATGGAGATGTCAAGTGAGCTGACTGCTTTCAATGTTCCATAAAAGGCTCTGTTGGTTCAGATAAAGTTTGAGAAAGATATGAAATGCACAAACAAGTGGAAGGACAAAATCACATAAAGAGAACTACCCACATTTGCCACAGACAGAATACTAATACTGTACAGTATTATATAATACTGACCTAACAGTCCCTGATCTGTCTGCAGTATAAGGATATTGGGAGCAAAGCAGAGTGCCTTCACTGAAAAATGAAAATAATGGTAAGAGCAGGTTCCACCGCAAACCTTCTGTGTGTCATTTTAAGTCAGGCAGGCAACAGCAAAGGGTCCTAAAAAGGGAAATTATTGAGCCCGTCGGCCGTGTGTGGCAGTATTCGCGGTGTAGGTACCAGATCCGCTCAGGTGGTCAGATCGGCTCGGTGTCCTTCGGCGTCTGGCTTGCGCGCATGCCGATGACATTACGTAAAAGGATTGGCTGGAAGTTTTCCGGTGATGTCGAAGATTGTGGTTTGTCCATAATTACACTGGGATTCTCTTTATCATTTGATATGCAACTTGCTGTTGTTTTCACATTTAACCCTTTCCCAACGCCATTAAAAATAAAGCCCTGTTGAATGACATATTAATTATTCTTCATTTCTTTTGGTTTAGAGTGTGCCAGTAGCACTTTTGTTGCATTTGTTACAAATTATCCTTAACTCATTCACTCCCAGCCATTTTCACTGAAGCAACCCCCTTTGCTCCTGGCTGTTTTACTGGATTTGGACTGATTTTGCAAGGCCCACAGAATATTGTATTCTATTGTTATAAAAACATGGAACCTACTAAATGAAATATTAGAGTCTCATAGGCCTTGTTCAGACTGACATCCCAAATCTGATTTTCAGCCCATCCAGATTGAATGTGGATGGCTCTTTTGTAGTCTGAACAGTCACAAAGCACATGAAATCCGATGTTTGCGGGACGGATTTAAACCACATGTGCCAGGTAGTTTCATATCTGATTTGGACAGGATGCGTCTCAGTCTGATCAGCTCGAAACACTCGAAACAGATTTGACTGACCTGACGTCACTCTATGCGTGCAAAACCAATGCACCTGCGCTGTCAATATCCAATCCGTTTGCTGCCCGGCTGGTTTCTCGCATGCTCGGCAGTCAAAAGCCTTGACGGCTCCACTGCCCTGTGGGATCCCTGTCATGTCCGTCCGTCCGTCTTCTTCCGCTTATCCGGGGTCGGGTCGCGGGGGCAGCAGCTTTAGCAGGGAAGCCCAGACTTCCCTCTCCCCAGCCACTTCAGCCAGCTCATCCGACGGGACCCCAAGGCGTTCCCAGGACAGCCGAGAGACATAGACTCTCCAGCGTGTCCTGGGTCGTCCCCGGGGCCTCCTGCCGGTAGGACATGCCCGGAACACCTCCCCAGGGAGGCGTCCAGGAGGCATCCGAACCAGATGCCCGAGCCACCTCAACTGGTTCCTCTCAACGTGGAGGAGCAGCGACTCGACGCTGAGTCCCTCTCGGATGACCGAGCTTCTCACCCTATCTCTAAGGGAGAGCCCGGCTACCCTGCGGAGGAAACTCATTTCGGCCGCTTGTATCCGGGATCTTGTTCTTTCGGTCACGACCCACAGCTCGTGACCATAGGTGAGGGTAGGAACGTAGATCGACCGGTAAATCGAGAGCTTCGCCTTTCGGCTCAGCTCCTTCTTCACCACAACGGACCGATACAGCGTCCGCATCACTGCAGACGCTGCACCGATCCGCCTGTCGATCTCCCGCTCTAACCTACCCTCACTCGTGAACAAGACCCCAAGATACTTGAACTCCTCCACTTGGGGCAGGACCTCCTCCCCGACCCGGAGAGGGCACTCCACCCTTTTCCGACTGAGGACCATGGTCTCGGATTTGGAGGTGCTGATCCTCATCCCAACCGCTTCACACTCGGCTGCGAACCGCTCCAGTGAGAGCTGGAGGTCACGGCTTGAAGAAGCCAACAGCACCACATCATCTGCAAAAAGCAGAGATGCAATGCTGAGGCCACCAAACCGGACCCCCTCAACGCCTCGGCTACGCCTAGAAATTCTGTCCATAAAAGTTATGAACAGAATCGGTGACAAAGGGCAACCTTGGCGGAGTCCAACCCTCACCGGAAACAAATTCGACTTACTGCCGGAAATGCAGACCAGACTCTGACATCGGTCGTACAGGGACCGAATGGCCCGTATCAGGGGGCTCGGTAACCCATACTCCCGAAGCACCCCCCACAGAACTCCCCGAGGTACACGGTCAAACGCCTTCTCCAAGTCCACAAAGCACATGTGGACTGGTTGGGCGAATTCCCACGCACCCTCGAGGATCCTGCTGAGGGTGTAGAGCTGGTCCACTGTTCCACGGCCGGGACGAAAACCACACTGCTCCTCCTGGATCCGAGATTCGACCTCCCGACGGACCCTCCTCTCCAGCACCCCTGAATAGACCTTACCTGGGAGGCTGAGGAGTGTGATCCCTCTAAAGTTGGAACACACCCTCCGGTCCCCCTTCTTAAAAAGGGGAACCACCACCCCGGTCTGCCAATCCAGAGGCACCGTCCCCGATGTCCACGCGATGCTGCAGAGACGTGTCAACCACGACAGCCCCACAACATCCAGAGCCTTCAGGAACTCCGGGCGGATCTCATCCACCCCCGAGGCCCTGCCACCGAGAAGCTTTCCAACCACCTCGGCGACTTCGACCCCAGAGATAGGGGAGCCCACTTCAGAGTCCCCAGACCCTGCTTCCTCAAAGGAAGGCGTGTTGGTGGAATTGAGGAGGTCTTCGAAGTACTCTCCCCACCGGTTCACGACGTTCCGAGTCGAGGTCAACAGCACTCCGTCTCCACTATACACAGTGTTAACGGTGCACTGCTTTCCTCTCCTGAGACGCCGGATGGTGGACCAGAATTTCCTCGAAGCCGTCCGGAAGTCGTTTTCCATGGCCCCACCGAACTCCTCCCATGCCCGAGTTTTTGCCTCAGCGACCGCCAAAGCCGCATTCCGCTTGGCCAGCCGGTACCCGTCAGCAGCCTCCGGAGTCCCACAGGCCAAAAAGGCCCGATAGGACTCCTTCTTCAGCTTGACGGCATCCCTTACCGCTGGTGTCCACCAGCGGGTTCGAGGATTGCCGCCACGACAGGCACCAACCACCTTACGGCCACAGCTCCGATCGGCCGCCTCAACAATTGAAGCGCGGAACATGGTCCACTCGGACTCAATGTCACCCGCCTCCCCCGGGACAATGGAGAAGCTCTGCCGGAGATGGGCGTTGAAACTCTTTCTGACAGGGGATTCTGCCAGACGTTCCCAGCAGACCCTCACAGTACGTTTGGGCCTGCCTGGTCGGACCGGCATCTTACCCCGCCATCGGAGCCAACACACCACCAGGTGGTGATCAGTTGACAGCTCCGCCCCTCTCTTAACCCGAGTGTCCAACACATACGGCCGCAAGTCCGATGACACGACTACAAAGTCGATCATCGAACTACGGCCTAGGGTGTCCTGGTGCCAGGTGCACATATGGACACTCTTGTGCTTGAACATGGTGTTCGTTATGGACAGTCCGTGGCGAGCACAGAAGTCCAGTAACAAAACACCACTCGGGTTTCGATCGGGGGGGCCATTCCTCCCAATCACGCCCCTCCAGGTCTCACTGTCATTACCCACGTGAGCGTTGAAGTCCCCCAGTAGAACGAGGGAGTCTCCAGGGGGTGCGCTCTCCAGCACACCCTCCAAGGACTCCAGAAAGGGTGGGTACTCTGAGCTGCTGTTCGGTGCATAAGCACAAACAACAGTCATGACCCGTCCCCCCACCCGAAGGCGGAGGGAGGCTACCCTCTCATTCACCGGGGTAAACCCCAACGTACAGGCGGCTAGCTGGGGGGCAATGAGTATGCCCACACCTGCTCTGCGCCTCTCACCGTGGGCAACTCCAGAGTGGAAGAGGGTCCAGCCCCTCTCGAGAGGATTGGTACCAGAACCCAAGCCGTGTGTGGAGGTGAGTCCGACTATATCTAGTCGGAACTTCTCAGCCTCGCACACCAGTTCGAGCTCCTTCCCTGTCAGAGAGGTGACATTCCATGTCCCCAGAGCTAGCTTCAGTAGCCGGGGGTCAGACCGCCAAGGCCCCCGCCTTTGGCTGCCACCCAACTCACTGCGCACCCGACCCCTTTGGCCCCTTCCACCGGTGGTGAGCCCATGGGAAGGGGGACCCACGTTGCCTTTTCGGGCTGTGCCCGGCCGGTCCCCATGGGTATAGGCCCGGCCACCAGACGCTCGCCTTCGAGCCCCACCTCCAGGATCCCTGTCATGGTCGACCGGAAATACAGCGACAGTTTACATTACTTGCGCTGAAGTTGGTCTCGCGACCCCATCAGAGCTAACCATGCGCAACCGGAAATAGCAAAATAGTTCCCCCGTCGTAGCCATAGATGGTCGTTAAAAAAAAAAATAAACACAATATTCTGTTTGCCTTGAAAGATGAGTGAAAATGCTAAAATCGCCTGGCACTGTAGGCGTTGTTTTTTGGATAAGTTTGGCAGTTAAAGAATTAATAAGAACTGGACTGTATCAAATGTGTGTGTTTGAATTATAAGATTCTTCCTCCCAACTATAAGCTGTTCAGAAAATGTATGGATGGACTAACAGAATCGATGTGGTGCCCCTAGAGGCAGTCGAGAGAAATGCAGGTATTATTTCACCGTTCTAAATTAATTCCGTTCTTTTGATAAACCCAATTTATGCTATACTGTGCAAGATACAACCATATTGTAATATACTGAGAGTCAGCAAATTAAGCCTTTTGCTATTTAACAGTCTAATGGCCTGGGGGATAAAGCAATTTCGGAACCTGTTTGTCCACAACTTCTTTCCAAAGGCCAGCAGAGGGAACTGACCGTTTTGGGATATGCAGTGCTTGTGTGCCATTTCTTGAGGGGAGATAAATTCAGATTATATTCTTTACTTTTATTATATTTTATTATTATATTATATTCACCACTCTCCTAACATTCTTCCATTTGGATGTGTTGGAACCTCCATACCATACAGAGGTGCATTTACTTATTCTCTAAATCAATTATCCGCACGAGCCTATCACAGAATTTTGGGGCGAGAGGTGGGGTGCACCCAGTGTTTTGTGGGCCGGCACTTCTAAAAATCTCCCTTGAGCGTCCAGGTACTTCTCAACGTGCAAATAACGTACCATCAGCATTTCAGTACGCTTGACAATGCATGTTTTCTGATCCAAAAAAGCTGTTCTGGTGAGCGCCACTAATCCACAGACTTACATCTAGTATGAAAGTCCTGCGCTTATCATATCACCATGCGCATGCTTAATCTAGTTACTGTATAGATCTGTGCTTGACAAAAGAAGCACGCATACGTCATTCAAGTTGGCCGCTGTAAACGTGATGCTAGCGACTAGCCCAATGCTAACAGACTCTAACGTGTGTGTACAACCATAACTCATGAGTTAAGAAAGTGAAATAAAAACACTCTCATACTGTCCTGGCTCAAAACTTCAAAACGACCACAGACTCTGGGGTGGATTTGCAGGCTGATACAGCACGGATGAAAATAAAGAAATAAATAATAATGATAATAATAACACGTAATAATAATAATAACAATTAGCACGTCCGCCTCCCAGTGCAGAGGACGTGAGATCGAGTCCGGGCTTCGGCCTTCCTGGGTGGAGTTTGCATGTTCTCCCCGTGCTTGCGTGGGTTTTCACCGGGTACTCCGGTTTCCTCTAACATTCCAAAGACGTGCATGGCAGGTTAATTGAACACTCCAAATTGTCTATAGGTCTGATTGTGAGTATGGTTGTTCGTCTCTGTGTGAACCGCGATTGGCTGGCAACCAGTTCAGGGTGTACCCCGCCTACTGCCCGAAGCCAGCTGGGATAGGCTCCAGTGACCCTTGTGAAGACAAGCGGTTAAGAAGATGGATGGACGCTAATCGTGCTGATGCGAGAAGTGAAGCCGGTGGGGGCCATCTTGCATTGCTACTTTTCTTCCTCTCCAGCAAAAATACCACCGTGTGTCGCATACGGTTGTAGCCTGGCAAGCCACTGGACAGGCGTCCATTGACAGCGATTCGGTACCGGCCCAAAACAAAAAATGTGTCTAATTGTGTGACGTCGTCTTCGTAAACAACATTACTCTTCACTCTTCAAGTTTTTCCCGCAACAACGACATAAGTCATTCACTACTGTCTCTCTTCGGCCGGATGTTGGATTTTTTTCTCCGCAAAAAAAACAAAAGACTTTAACGAGTCACTTTTCTGACGTCACTCCACTCTTCGCTTATTGGTTCATTCCACTGTCTGTTAGCTCAGGTTTGCCCCGCCTCAGAAATGCGACTAATAGGACGTTTGACCAGCAAAGCCGCAAGTGAGTCTGGATTTCCTGGCTAGTACAGTTGTACCAATAAGTATAAAAAAAAAAGTGTGGAAGAAGCTCTAAATGCAGATTTCATCAGTAAGAATGTGAATATGAATTTTCTCTCTTGAGTGCTACTCAAAGATTGTTCTGCATCATGTAATCAGAAATGAAAGCAAAGCACACAAGAAAAAACAATCGCTGTGAAATGTAATCTTCTGCGAGTCACGATTCACGATATTGAGGTCATACTGGTTGATAATAATGGTTGATGCAAACAATGAAGTTCGTTTTTTGCTAGGCTCTCACTATCCCATACAAGGATCCTTGCGTAAAACACCCACTGATAAGTGTTTTCGGCGAAAAAATGTACATCATTTGTCAGTAACAGCCTAATTACGGAGCATCAGTGGCCAGAATTGTCTCTGTCTCTCTCTCTCTCTGTCTCTCTCCCTCTATCTATCTATATATATATATATATATCTATATATATATACTTCATGTTTTCCATCTTAGCCTTTACATTACATTCATTACAATGGTGTAATGAGTAAATCTATTGCTGGCTGCATTCTGTCAGCTGACACAATTCTATTTGCAGGCAACACTCTACTGTAGCTTAAAAGCTACTTCATGTCTGCAGCTGATAATAATGATTTCGCCCAACATGCCCCACTCCAATGTTGATGAATAATTCTGTTTAGTTCTTATTCTACAAACGCAGTATTATCCTGAGTACAATATTTTGACTATACATATAATATAATACACATTACATTATATATTTTTTGGTGAATTAAGTTACAATTTAGGGCTACAAAAAAAAACTTAATTAAGAGCTGTTCGTGAGGCAAAAGACTTACATTCCTTGACAGGTAACTACTGTATCGGAGTACACTGTTTTAAGCAACTGCCTCAAATCTGATAACAAATCAACTTGAAACATTAAGCGCACACAAAACACATTTAGCAAAGTTTTATCTGGAGCATTTTGTTGGTAAAACTCATGACAAAACCTCGGGCAGGTGCAAACTGTTAAAAGTGAATGGCTTTTGCTCTCATGTCCCCCCTCATTAATCATAGTAGTAATCTGTGTTATTTCCCCCTCAGAATTAAACCATTAATAACATGGACTTTTTCCTCTCACACCTGGATCCATTTTGGGGGAACTTAAATGAGGATGGGATGCTCGGGAGAAATAATGTTTTCTAATTAATGGCTTTATGTCACCATAATGATGAAATACCTCCGTTTAGAAGCCTTTTGTCTCCAGAGATAAGGAATCTGGTTTACTTAATGTAAACAAGAACCTTGGATGTAGCATTGCAGCACATAGAGATCTTAGACAGAGAGAAAGAGAGAGAGAGAGCGAGAGAGAGGGAGGGAGGGACGGACAGACAGACACAAAATTCTGGGCTGGGGGGTTTACATAGGTAAGTTTGTATCAAAGGTAAATTAATTTGTAGAGCTTATAATAGCCTGCGGAACCTATTTTTTGAGACACCATGACAGCTAATGCGCGCAGCCATACTTGCCTGCAAGAAGCGGAGCTTTGACGTAGCAGCGTTGACAGCCGCCTTGGCCCGGCTGTCTCTACAATTCAACGCGGCATTTTCTTGGTCAGATTTGAATCAATCTGAGGTCATTCCCGCAATTTTCCAGAGTCAATACTGGCGGAAGGCCCGTCAATCCGGCACCGATGATGCCCATTTTGCCGACTCAGCAGACAGACAGGCTGGTGCTGCGGCGCATAATAAATAATGCATGTGAAGGCGAAAGCCTGTCTGTGAACGAGTCAGGTTACATAATTTTCGTTTAAATAAACAAATAAATAAATGGATAAAAATAATAATAAATATCTGAGTCTGGATGACAGATTTACACCCATAGGCAAGCAATCTGGTGTATTACTTAATAGCAAGTGGTAGGTGCAAGGGACAGCCCAGTCAACAATGTGACGTCACATCTGTCCAAACATGGCGCCGTGCATTACATTTAGTAGGGGTGATTATTTTGGCAAATAAACGAACTAGACACAACAATGGAAACACCAGATACAGTATTTATCAAACTTATTGCTCCGTTTAGCCAGCAATATCCCAAAATGGGCCTCTGAAGGTACAGTTTAACATATAGTAGGGTTTTCATTTGCTATTATTAATATTATTATTATTGACCAGTTAAGGGAATAAGATGCAAACTATTCAAACGTTTAAAGTCCTCTTTTATATTTTTAATAAGAGAGGTATAATTAACTGTTGTTCGTTTTTCATGTGGGAAGAATAGGATATTATCCTTCCTTGGGATACTGTTTTGTTGTTTCCCAAAGAAAGGGTGAGATTTCATCAAATTTGACGTTCTCTATAAATGATAGCCAACAAGTCATGTGAAAACATTGAGGTATTAAAGCACCACCTTGTGTGATTCTTGATGTGAACCATAACTTTTATTGCTAAGGAATCGGGTTCATTATCACTGATGAGAATTGACTGATAAAAGTTTTCTAGAATGTGTTGGACAAGTGAGTGAAGTCAGTTCTGTCTAAGGATGGATTTGGGGGTGGGCGTCGTACAGTGGAAATATAAAGTCTGCACATCCCGTTCAAAGGCCAGGTTTTTGGAATATAAAAAATGAGACCACGGCACAATAAATAAAACTTATTTTCACCACTAATAAGACATAACATATAAGAGAAAGTAAAACAAAAAAAAAGTGTGGACACCCACCTTTAATCAGTGATGTAGCTGTGCTTTAACACGTGACCATGTCCCAATACTGATAGCTGGCCGTGTTCTAGAGCTCAAATGAAGACAGACCGTGATGATTCCTCCTGTTTTAAATTTCTCATTACTGCTATGTTTATGAAAGCATTAGTTTAGTGCTCAGTACATCTACCAACCCTAACCCTCTTTTGGGAGACACGGAGCCCAAAAAGTCAGTACAATCAAAAACGGGTGCTGACTCCAGATCACGTTCCATAAATTAGGATTACAAAAAAAAATTAACACAATTTCAGAAAATATATAAATAGAGAGATTGTTAACACACAACATGGTGCACAACCATTTTAGTTACAGAATATTTCATTATTTGTCATTGCTACCTCCTCCTATGAAGTAATTTGGTCCAGCACTGCGGGTATGAAATGAATGGCTTTAGTTAATAACCACATGCTCGGAGAAGCAAGCAGCAGTGCCAATTTCCTCCCCGTCTTTCATAATTAATGGAGTCAATGGGTTTTGTTCTTACAAGTCTTATTATCTTCATCTATGCTGTATGGTTTATTTGTAATTTTTTTTAGCATATTATTTTGATATCTGATGGAGATCTAGTGTAAGGTGCTCTTTAACTTTGATGGGGATCATGTATAAAGCTAACATGGGACTTATATTAACCTGTTCAAATGTACTAATACACATTTTACACCTGTGAAAGTATGGTTGTTGGTGTTGCAGCGGAAAGTGCATCTGAATGTTATGCAGAGCTTGTTGAAAGCAACGCAAGCATGATCACATTAAATCGATGCCCAGGATCTACTTGACTTGGACATACCATATTCACCTCCGGCTTGCCAGGGTATATGTCCACTCAATGAAATTTTATACCGGTGGAAGTGTGGCTCAGTGGTTACGTTAATTTTTGGTGTAGCTTTCTTCCTTTACTATAAATGTTTGAATACCGTTTTCATTGTCTAGATTTTACAATCACCTGAATTTCTTGCAGCAGGTCAGATTTAGACAACAAGCTTTTCTGTTTATTGGAACTTGGAAAAGATCACCAGTCCACTAGTTTTATTTGGACCTCCTTGACTGTAGCATTCTGTTCCAACGGGACCTGACTAACCCCAGCCTGAACGCTGCTCAAGCATCAAGCACGAGTGATCGAAGTAGCCAACATACTCAAGGCTGCAACAGAGACCAGAGGTGGCCTACCTGCTTGGCTACACATCCACCATTGCCTGTTGCTAGTCCACATCCGATTGCTTGACAATAAATTGGATGAGCTGAGAGCCAGGATTATCACCAAACATGTAATCAGGGAATGCTAGGCACTGATTTTTACAGAAACCTGGATAAATAACAAAACGCCAGACTCAAATGCATGCAGCCATGCAATAATTCAAGATGGCGGCAGAGAGTGGCATGGAAAAAAACCTCAGAAATTGAGATTGCAAATGATTCTTGAACTTTTAATTAATTCACTCCCAGCCATTTTCACTGGAGCAACCACCTTCGCTCCCGACTGTTTTACTGGATTTTGACATATTTTGCAAGGCCCACAGAATATTGTGTTCTATTGCGATAAAAACATAAAACCTACCAAAAGAAAGATTAGAGTCTCTTCTTTCATCAGGAATCTGTTTCCGTTTTGCAGCAATTAGCATTAGAATATAGCTTAAGTTTCATCATTATTCACAAATCTGTTTAAAACAGTCGGGAAATGAACTTGTTGCAACATGGCCCTGGTTGATCTCTTATACTTTGCTGCTCTACCATTGCTTTAAGCGTTCTCTTCAGTTCAGAAGCTGCATCAAAGCCCTCTGTAAGTCTGTATATAGCATTTAAAAAAAACGTTAAAACAAAACGTATAAATACATTTTTGGGACCATGGCAATATTTAACGTTTTTGGGAGCAAATGAGTTAAATCTGATGTGTCAAAACATTTTATTTTCAGCGACCGACGATAGGCAGCATGCAAATACTGCCACGCTCAAATATGGAATCATACGTGCAACAGGCAAAGTCACTTCATCACCCAGAAAAGTGTCAGCACACCACAGTAAGAAAGCTCCATCTGGAAAACAAACTCTACAGCAGGCATTTTGGGCAACGGTGGCTCACAACAGCACACGGGCTCAGGAAATAAGATACAGTACATCGCCGAATACATAGCGAGTGATTTGCAGCCGTTTTTCTGCAGTAGAAGGCAAGGGATTTAAGCGGTTAGTTAGCTAAACTAGAGCCAAGGTACCATCATCGGTACATTTTTCTTCCTCATTTTTCCCTGCTTTTACAGCAAAACAAAGGCTGACCTTACTCAGGGGCTTCTCCACTCTTGTGAATCCCATACTGGTTCAAACATCACACAAGTTTTAAAAACTGCTGTAAATGAGTGGGAATTGCACCAGATCAACAAAAGCACGGGGACAGCTGTTACTGACAATGCTGTCACTGACGAGGCAAGACTTTCTACTCACATAAAGTGTTTTGTCCACATACTAAACCTGGCCTCCCAAGTAGGGTTAAAGGTAAATGCTGACAACCCAAAACTACTTCCCGCACACAAGCTAATTATTGATGTACACATGCACACATGAATATGTGAGTATCTGGACCATGGCCAATCAGAGAGGAGCCCCGTCCTTCACTATCACTGATTGGTTTAGACCATAGGTCTCAAACGCAGGGCCTTGATGGCCCCAGTCCTGCATGTTTTAGAGGTTTTCTCCTCCAACACACCTGAATCAAATGATCAGGATCATTATAAGGTTTCTGCAGAGCTTGCTGATGAGCCGATTGTTTGAATCAGGTGTGTTGGATGAGGGAAACCTCTACAACATGCAGGAGACATATGGTTTAGAGTACAGTACGATTGGCCTAATGTGTGAACCAAACTGAGGCTTTTTAGTGTTGCAAAGCCTTTTTTCCCATCTTAAACAGCTAGTCACACCGGTGCGACCTCTTTTTTTTTCTAGTTGTACCATTGAGATATTAGGTCGCACCCTATAAAGCACAGAGCCCCATACCATTACACTGCCACCACCACGTTTGACATTTATGACAGATGTATTGAGACACACACCTTACAAAAAGTTCAGTTTTTGTCTTGTAAGTCCATAGAATACTCTCCCAAAAGTTTTGGAAATTCAGTTTATTTGTTTTTTTCCTCCTCTTTAAAAAAAATAAATACATCTTTGTTTTTCTCTTTCTTTCTTTGTTTTGTGGTTTTTACCTTGGAACTCTGCCATGGATGTTAAGTTTGCCTTGTCGCTTCATTATTGCAACTTTTAGTCATAAACATTGACTGAAGCGAAGGAGGCCTGCAGTTCTTTTGATGTAGTCTTGGGTTCCTTTGGGACCTCCTGGATGAGTCATCGCTGTGCTTTTAAGTTAATTTCTATAGGCTGGCCACTCAGCTTTCCAAAAATGTGATTAGGCAGAGTGAAATCATGATTTTCAAGGAAAGGGGGGGTTATCTTAACAGACAAAATCACTATTTAAAAAGTGCATTTTATGATATTTTTGTCTGATATTTCCATTTGTTTGATTATCTTAAACATTAACTTGGGGAAACAAAACCAAAAAATTGACAAGAGGGCAAATACTTTTTCATGGCATTGTGCCACCACAAGCCAACATACAAAATGCAGTGCAAGCTTAAGTGCATGACATCATAGATGAAGATGAACACGAGGCTGCACAAAATGTCAAACATTGCTGTTTAGATTTTAGGAACACAACTTTAAGCGATTAATACCTTGTTAGTTTATCCATGGACCATGTATAAAATAAGAATGTATCTGCCTCTTATTGCACTTAAAGTTGTGTTCCTAAATCTTACACGGCCATATTAGACAATTTGAGTTGATTTAAAAATAATAATAATAATAATAATGGGCAAAATGTGTTTTTTAAAATAAATTATTTTTTCTTGTTAAGTTTTTTTGTGAACTTTTGTGAATTTAGGTTTCATTACCAGACTATTATGTCTAATAAAAGGCATACAACAACCGTGTGTTAACGGCGACATTATTTACCATCAAATAAATGTTATGGCACTGCAATGTCATTACTTGCATACTTAATACTACTCGTTGGAGAACAAATAGCCATGGCTCGTTGAAGTGTAGCTAATGGTGAGTGATATTTTTAACCATTTGATTGTATTTCGCTCGTTGAAAATATATGTTCACAGGCAAATGGCCAGTAGTACGAAAATGGTAGGTGTCCTGCCTTTAAAAAAATCTGTGTGCGCGTGTATGTGTGTGCGATGCACATTGTTGAACTTTCACTGATATTAATGTGATTGATTTATTCTTTGAAGCATTAATATTAATTTGTGCAATTGCAATGCCTTGACTTTAGTGAGGTTAGTACAGTCGTGGCTTTTATGTTATATGAGCGTATATATAAACACTCTCCCGCATGTAGTCCCTTTGTCATTTAAAAATATGAAAATCCAGATTAATTGCTAAGGAAGTGATTTTTTATAGGTTGGCAACTCTGCCAATTTATTGTATGTGTTGGAAAGTCAAAGTCAGAAATAGTGAATAACCATGAAAGGGTAGACTAAAAATAGCTATGGAAAGATCTTGACCTTTTGTACAAATTAATATCATGACTGTGTGTTTGTTTTAAGGTTGCTCTATTGAGTATGGCATTCTAAATTTTATGAAGACATGATGAGGGCACTCAGAAATATGATAATGGAAGCACTCATTAGGCTGCCTGATGTCAGTCAAATGATAAACCGATGGTAAGATATTTCACGGAGAACATTGTACTCAATGATATCTCAAAGTCACTCTGCATAATGTGGCTGTATTTTATTGGATAAGATGAATAATTTACATTATATTTTAGGTTTGGTAATCCAGAAGCATGCATAATGTTGTTCTTTTTCTGAATGGCTTTTGTATTAAGAAAAGTCTTTGTGTCGTGTCTCAGCCACAACCTAGTTCCCCACTTCATTATAATCTATGTTAATGGTTTAAAAAAAAAATTTAAAAAATTTAATTCAAAACCACAATTGTTTAAAAACGGTTCACAGCACATGAGCACACCAACAAAACAGACAATACTGAGTGCTACTGTTATTTGGTTTGTTCTGCTGTGCTGAGAAAGCAAATTTTGCTATCACCATATATCAACTTGTACCGTCCCCATTCTGTCAGAATGTTACACAATGGGCCAGGAAAGGGAATGTACTCTGTTGGCAGTGAATAGGCTTTTTCTCTTTTTTTGCTTGGGGATAATGTGGGTCACAAACAACTATGCACCTGACATCTGACCAGAGACATTTTGAACTCTTTGATTAGGACAATTACGCAAAAGCTCAGGGGTCCATTTCACAAAGCATGTTCAACAAACACCAAGACTAACCCTGATCAGTGAGTTGATATAAACTGAGAGAGGAAACTCTGCGTTTTCGGTTCCAGGACAGCTGATTTGAGGTAGTTATATCAACGCAGAGTAGTTTCACCTGGCGTTGCCACTACACTAAAAAGTCCAGATCAATAGAGCCCCAATTCGTCGAGTCACCATGGCAACGGGGAAGCGCAAAGCGCGCCGCCGCCCTCTGCTTCCACTTTTTTTTTAACCCTTCTCAACTGAAAACCTTAATGCGATCATATAACGAATTTCAACATTTAGAAAAAAAGTGCAACACCGCAGTGGCTCACCATAGAGGAAGGCGGCGTGGGAGAACCTTGCGGCTCGAGTCAATGCGTAAATTTAAATTTGTAGTCCTTTGCAATCACAATAATATTACAGGGGAAACCTGTTGAATTGTAGCTCATTAATTCATTTCATTTAGGTGCAATCCTGCGGGGGAGAAGCACACTTGATTTAAGATGAAATATGAAAACATTCAAACAGTTATAAGAAAAAAGCGGAGCGCAATACACAATATATGCTGTGATGTGAGCGCAGGACTGCAGCGCCAGGATTGTTGCAAATGTAAGAACTAATTAAGTTATGTATGATGTAGATGATGGATTTGATGTGAATCGGTGTATCAAAAAGATACTGTACCTGTCCAGAAATGCCAGCATATCTACGCGCATATCTACGTCTGATAACAATATCGCAAAAAATATTTAATTCCCTGCGCAATATTGCGGCTCCTTCATCAATAGGGTCATTGTCAAAAAGGACATGTCATGTTTGTGACAAAAGTGGACTTTACGCTATAGACTATAGTGTATTTACGCAAAAACTCGCCGCAGCAGACTTTATAAATGAGGAAATGAAATGTCAGAATAGGGCTGAAAGGAGGCAGGGAAAGAGAAAATCTCGAGGTTCATTGTGAAAAACCTGCCACAGACTAGGTTTGATTCATGGACTGTGTTATTACGGTAACTGACCGAGAACTTAAATGACCTCTTTTTATGAAACAGGCTAGAGTCACCTCTTTTCCTCTGGTTTCAGTTACCTCCCTTTCTGAAACGGAAGACACAGAGTTTCCCACATTTCAGGGTTTTTTGACTCAGGGTTCTAACTAATCCTGCTTTGTGAAATACAACCCAGGGCAACATATAGGGGTGGACAGTTTTAGGAGAAGTCGAATTTAGATTTTTCTGACAGCTATTGGGAGTGCAATATTCACTATGTACAGTAACATCTACAAACATGTCACTAAAGAGGCTGTGGGGTAGGCAGTCCTTTTTAAAATGGTTCACTAAAGCAAGACCTAGTGCTTGCCGTCATACATGTATAAAATATGCAGTTATGTGTAATAGTATAAATGTAAAAATAAAAAAATATGCATATTTTTAATTTAACCAAAAAAACACCAACAAAATCAGCCTATGCTAAACGATGAACAATAACACTTAGCATTAGCCCCAAATAAACTTGAATCACTTATTGTACTTTTCCTGAAAGTCACTTCATAGATCAACATATGAAAAATCCAATATGATCAAAATATTAAATGGTAAATGGAGTGCACTTAAATAGCGCTTTATCTTTATCATATGTATTCTAAGCCTATATACGTATTTGTTAAAGCCTACAACGGCCGTTGATGCAGCATTATGCTCCAGGATCCCGCGCCGTCACCCTGATGTTTTTCTTTGGTTCCATTCCTTTTTAAATCTATAAACGTGATGATTACTCGCTTATTGTAGCTTCCTACTTGATAATGCTACTAGTGAATGTTAATTTAGCTAGTGGTATTGCGAAGTGAGTTCGTCTCTAAGCTTCGCCAGCATCCGCGTTTGCAAACTTCCTTGCGTCTGTTAAGTGCATTGTGGCCAACGGGGTCAATTTGACTCAGTTATTGCACACTTTGGTGGTGTAGCCTGCACGCTAATTGGAGGAGTGCAAAAACAAACAAACGTGGTGTGAGTCTTGCTCTTAATTTTACTTAGTAGATACCGCCTTCCTATTGCTGATGCACATAGGGCCACCATCTTACGTGTGTTTGGCTCTAATAAATTCATTAGAACTCTTATTAATTTTGTGATTTTGTCATGGATTGTTTTGTTACAAACATCAGACATGAAGCGATGCTAATCTTCTCCCTTTTCAGTCAAAAGAGACTACAAACAAGTAGTGTTTTGATGAATGCGGTTTGGAGTCCGTCAGCAATAAGTGTTCGTGTGGCAACAAAAAATATAGGTTCCAGCAACTTCCAGGTGCCGCAAATATTTATATATTTTTAATTATTAAAGGAGACCTGAAACGAAAATTGCTATTTTTTTTAGGTTTCTGGTCATAATATGCATTCCCCTATCCTGACTAAGTCCCCAGAGTTGTGAGGAAAACAACCCATGTTTCCCTTGTCGATGGCAGTGTGTGTCAACACAGCTCAAACAGCACTCTCAAACGGGCTGTTTTCAGCAGATCGGTTTTATACGTCACTAGCTCAGCGTGAACTCCACCCTCACAATTTTGAACCCCACCTTCATTATAATACTCGTGAAAGCTGGTCGGCAATGGGCAGCAGTGGACTTTCACAAGAGAGCAGGGAATGGCTCGTTTCTGCTCGCTGGCTCGGCAGCAAGGCGGGTCCTGCGGCACCGGCTGGTGAAAGCTGCGGAAGCCGCCCCTGCACCGCCGATCTCGTCTGATGAGCTTATTTTAAGTAAAAATAACTTGTCAGAGCAAAATAAGATAATTTAGGTTATATTTAAAAAATTATATCTTACTTAAGATTTATGTTTTTGCAGTTAGACCATCTTGTGGAGCCTGTATTTGTACAATAAGGCAGAATTTCCCCCAAAAATATTTTGATACAGTGTTAGGCCATCTACAGGATGGCTGTTATCATCGCAAAGCTCATGTTACCTTTAAAATAGCTTTGCATCGACCACAAAAATTGGTCGACGCAAAAATGCATGTCAACCGACTTGGTCGACTTTTTTCCCCAGCCCTAGTGTAAAGCCTTCCCACACTCGGAGCCTAAGGAGCCTCCCAGGACGACCCCCACCAACCCATGAGAAGGCTAGCCACCACAACAGTTACATAACAGTTTATTCAATAAGGCAGGGCAAAAAACAAAACTCAGGATGCAGACAGTGGAAGCAGAGGGATGGATGGCTTGCTGGAGAATTCCCTCAATGAAAATGGTGGCAAAAACAAATTTTTAATAAACTGATTCGAAAGATTCAGTTCACTTAAAAGAACTGTCATGCCCATCACTACCATACAGGCAGACCTGAAGTTCTGCACCATCTGCAACATCTTTCCAACAATGACCTAGCCATTTCTGACCACTTATCCATCACCAGGACCATCAACAATCCCGTCCCCCTGCCTAAGCATAAACGCACCATTACTTTCCATTTCTATAAATTGAAGTCTATCTCTCGCCATCCATCACATGAAAAATGTCCACCTTTTCTTCCATTCACCCTCAAAATCCCTCAGAACTCACAGTCTACTACAACCACACTCTCTCATCCACCAGCTTGGGCCTATAAACACAAAAAAAATCTCCTTCACTCTCTGCTCCATAGTACACCACTAAGCGTCAGCAAATGAAAACCCACATACGGCAACTTCAATAACAAAACTGATGTCACAGTCCATTCCCAAGTTGACAAAGAACATCTGCAGTAATACGAGGATGTCTTTTCCAGAGCATGCAAAAATTGACTGACTCCCAAGAAAACCCCAAGACACTCTTTTCCACCATAAACAAACTAATCATCCCCGTGGACAACACTTACCAGTCATTTACATTTGAAAAATACATTTTCTTCCTGTCATTCTTCGTAACAAAAATCGACAGTATCTACAGCAATTTCATCAAATCCCCCTATCCCCATGTTGCCCATTTATCACAGTTGACCCCTGTCACCTCAACTGAGCTCTCCAATCTTATCACTGGAATGAAAACTGCCACCTGCACCCTGGACCGCATCCCACCTGCTTTGTCAAGGGCTGCCTTGCTGCTCATTCCCTATTAATCACTACAACAATAAACTGCTATTTTCCCATCATCTCTCAAACTTCTTGGCATCAACCCCATTAAACAACAACAACAAAAAGACAAAACCCGGACATCCCAGTAAATCCCAGGCCAATTTACGACCTACAGTTTTTATCCCAAAAAATACTGGAATGTGCTATGGCATCTCAACTGAAAGATCACCTCTCCACCAATAACCTAGATAAAAATTTTGAATCTGGATTCCACCCCACTCTCTCCTGATAGTGGCAATTTCAACATTCTCATCCTCCTCGTCCTCAGCACAGCTTTTGACATCATAAATCATGCTATTCTTCTCACCCAACTTGGAACCCCTTCAACATCACCGACACCTCCTCTCCTGGTTCAGATCGTACCTCTCCAATTCATCCACACCAACAACTCCAAATCCCCATTGCTGCCCCCCTCCAAGTTTTTTTTTTTTTTGAAGTTTCTGTTCTTGTCCCCGTCCATCTTTTCTTCAGAATCACAAACACTTTATTTTCCCAAAAGGAAAATTAATATACCATCATCCTGTACCTGTTCCCTTTTGGTCACATAATCTGTGCCTTGGTGTCCAGTTCCATTGCCGAAGATGTCCAACTCCTCCTCTCCTCTGCCACCTGCTCAATCCTGACAAACTGCATCTCTGAAACAAAATCCCCCTCCAAGTTTTTTTTTTTTTTTTTTTAGAAGTTTCTGTTCTTGTCCCCGTCCACCTTTTCTTCAGAATCACAAACACTTTATTTTCCCAAAAGGAAAATTAATGTACCATCATCCTGTACCTGTTCCCTTTTGGTCACATAATCTGTGCCTTGGTGTCCAGTTCCATTGCCGAAGATGTCCAACTCCTCCTCTCCTCTGCCACCTGCTCAATCCTGACAAACTGCATCTCTGAAACAAAATCCTGGCATGCTTCCAACTTCCTCAAACTACAATGTGACGAATAAGAAGAAATAATTATCATTGGACTAAAAACACCGAACAAATCAACTCATAAACTTCACCCTAAACATTGACGGGCAGAGGTGGCAAATCCAGGTCCAGAAAGTAAAAACCCTGCCACAGTTTGGCTTTAGCCCTAGGTACTAGCTAGTTAGCTCTCCGGGCACTTGTTTACCTGCTAGGGAGCTAGCTAGCTAGCATGAGGGGCTAAAGCCAAACTGTGGCAGGGTTTTTACTTTATGGGCCTAGATTTGCCAACTCTGTTGATGGCTTGTAGGTACCAACTTGCCTTCCCTCATATTATTCTATAAGCTTCGAATGAGCAAACTCTTTAATGAACCATGCAATAAACTGTTCTCATCTCCCTAAAGGAAAATTTAATGGCTTGTGATGTCTTTTGAGTGCTGCCTAAAATCCTCCCAACTAAATCCGATATGAGATCATTTGCAATACATGCTGTATTTTATGAAGGCATCCACACACTTGATGAAGCTTGAATGCTATATGTATTCCCAGTTCACATCATTTTAGCTTTCATGTCACATGTGTAACCAGCGTCTTCACGCAGGCTTTATCAAATGCCACAGGGGTGCCATAAGATGGCACACATGAATGCATCACTAGTGGAACGTTATTAATTATCATCAAGTACAATTATCAGGCTGAAGCATCACAAGCCAGCTAATTACACTCCCACTGTCATGTTGAATTCCTTGGATAATTTGCTTCCTAGGAATAAATGTATAAGGAAATTATTATTATTTATTTTATTTTTTATTTTTTTCTAAAGTAGCCGTTAAAAAAAAATCTTGTTCAGTACTATACTTGACTGGCTCAAAATGGTTTCAATTTTAAAAAATTAAGTTTTCTACACATACAGTACATTTTTTCTATGTGTATTGGGCTTAATTCTAATCTACATAATGGTATTTAAAAAAAATCCCTTATGTGATGCCACAAGATGCTACCAAAATGTCCTACCTCTTCTCATGTGCTAATAGCCAGCTGACTGGCAGGCAATAACTCGATGAAAGATTTCAGTGGAGGTACAACAGACAGGTTGTAAGACTCCTTATGGGGTTGACACCAGACAAAACAAGGTGGTAAAGATGATGCAGAGAAAGGTCTAGATTGCTATTGGCACTGAAAGTTAACAGCTGGTCAGCTGGGAACAGCTCACTGCTGAATAGCTACCGCAGCGGGGGTGGTGGGCGAGCATGCACCCACCCTGTCCGCCACTATTGCCCCGCGTCTTTCAAATGCAGCAACCGCGTCTTCATTAAAAGTGGAAAATGGATGTATGTTCATTGTTCAATTCTTCAATCAACATTTGAAACAAAACGGCTTCTTCGCCAGTCTCGAAGGAAGAAAGAAAGAAAGAAAAAGAACTCAGGGGAACTGGAACTCATAACCTTCTACTTTCAGGGTGACCACGCTAACCACTACAATATACGCTCATCATATACACTCTTCTTCTTTTCCTTTCGGCTTTAACTCATTAACTACATCCATAAACCTCCTCTAGACCTCCTGCCTGGCCTTTGGAAACTCAGCATCCTTCTGCCAATTTACTCACTATCTTTCCTCTGGACATGTCCAAACCATCTCAGTCTGGTCTCTCTGACTTTATCTCCAAAGCCTCTAACATGTGCTGTGCCTCTGATGTACTCATTCCTGATTCTATACATCCTGGTCACTCCTAAAGAGAACCTCAGCATCTTCATCTCTGCCACCTCCAGCTCTGCCTCCTGTTTTTTCCTCAGGGGAACTGTCTCCAGACCAAACAACATTGCTAGTCTCACCACAGTTTTATAAACCTTTACTTTTATTTTAGCTGAAACTCTTCTATCACACCTAACACTTTTATCCACCTGTTGCAGCTCATACACTCATATAGGTTCACCGGCACAACATTTGTACTTATACTGCACAAGAAGCGTCAGCCGCGGCACACGTACAACCCTTCAGGAAATTTGAGACTGTTAATTTTCATGAAGGATATGCGGGTTGTGTGAATCGCTTGCCTTGCCTAATGGGAAGCTACGCCTCTGAGTTCAACTTCTCCCCATCTGCCCAAGAGTACCTGGCTGCAGACCTGCAGGATCTATAGTTGCCATTGTTGGGCAAGTTACTTCCAAAATGTAACATATTTCATATTACTATTTACTTGCATTTGAAAGTAATAAGCTTCTTTATGACACAACGAGGCTGTTTTTGGACTCAGACGCAGAGGAAGAGGTGGAGGGTAAAGCAGCTTTTAATTAACAAAACAAAAGCTCTTCGATGAGAGGGAGAAAATAAAGACTATACAAACATTAACTGAAAGCGCTCCAAAAGGGAGGAAGTTCAAAACTACATTCAAAAACAAAAATCACTCTATGACTAAACAAAACTAAGCTGTACAAAATTACAAACAAAGTTTCTCTCACGAGACAAGGCAATAAAGGCAACAAGGCAATTGGGTATCCAGGCTGTGGTCTATGGCAGGCTTCAGTGGCTCAAACGAAAACACTTCGGCACAAGACAGGGAAAACGCAGACTATTTAACACATGAGGGTAATGGGGAACAGGTGGAAACAATCAGGGATCAGGGTTGACACAGACACCACACGAGGAAGGGCAAGTGACCTGAAACGAGAGGAGTCAGACTTTTCACAATAAAACAGGAAATGACAAGACACCCTCACCGCAGTGTGACAGTACCCCTCCCCCTAGGGCCGACTCCTGACGGCCCAGGCTGGTCAGGATGATCCCTAAAAAAAGTCTTCAATTAGAGAGTCATCCATGATGAAGCGGGAAGGTATCCACTGTCTTTCCTCGGGCCCATACCCCTCCCAGTCCACCAAGAACTGCCTGCCCCGGCCCCGCTTGCGTACGGCCAGCAATCGCTTGACTTTGTAGACGGGCCCCCCATCCACAATCACAGGAGGCGGCGGGGGCGTAGGAGCCGGAACCAGAGAACTCTCCTTGACTGGCTTGACTTGGCTTACGTGGAACGTTGGGTGAACACGCAGGGACCGAGGCAGGCGAAGACGGACCGCGGCCGGGTTGATTACCTTGGAGATGGGGTATGGGTTCCACAAACCGAGGCGCCAACTTTTGGCATGGCACCTTTAAATGCAGATGTTTGGCTGACAACCACACTTTGTTCCCTGGCTGGTATACTGGAGCAGGTCTCCTTTTCCGATCCGCTGCTCGCTTGCCTCTGTCCCTCTGGCGCTCCAGAACCTGCCGAGCGGCTGCCCAGACGCGATGGCAACGACGGACCAAGGCATGGGCTGAGGGAACAGAGGCCTCAGACTCTAGGTTAGAAAAAAAAGGAGGGTCGTATCCAAAAACGCATTTGAAAGGGGTGAGTCCAGTGGCAGAGGTGGGCAGGGAGTTATGGGCAAACTCAACCCAGACCAGGTGTTTGCTCCACGATGCCGGGTTCTGAGATACAAGGCACCGTAAACCGGTTTCCAGCTGCTGGTTGAGACGTTCCGACTGACCGTTAGCCTCAGGGTGGTACCCTGAGGCTAGGCTGGCTTTGGCACCTATTAGGCGGCAAAATTCCTTCCAAAAGCGTGACACAAACTGGGTCCCCCGATCCGACACAATGTCTCTAGGGAACCCGTAAAACGTGTTTAATCATGACCTCAGCTGTTTCCTTGGCTGAGGGAAGCTTTGACAAGGCTAAGAATCGGACCATCTTAGAAAATCGGTCAACTACTGTGAGAACGGTGGTCTTTCCTTTGGAGAGAGGAAGTCCCGTGACAAAATCCAGGGAAATTTCTGCCCATGGTCTAGAAGGAATGGGAAGAGGCTGTAGCAGACCCATGCGTGATCTGGTGGATATCTTGTTTCGAGCACATACCGAGCAGGCCTCGATGTACTCCCGGACCTCCGGCTCCATGGAAGGCCACCAGAAACGCCAGGAGATGGCGTAAATTGTCAGTCGAACTCCCGGATGACAGGATAGAAGCGAGGTGTGACCCCAATGGATCAGCTGTGGGCGCAGCTGCTCTGGAACAAATAGTCTATTCGCCGGGCACCCTTTTGGTGGGGTTGCCTCCCCGTTGGCTTGTTTCACTTCCCTCTCGATTGGCCATGTCACGGCTCCAATCACACAGTCCGGCGAAAGGATGGTCTCTGGTTCCTTAGTTACAGGCTCAGGATCGTAGAGACGGGACAGGGCGTTGGGTTTGACGTTTTGAGACCCCGGCCTGTAAGTGAGAGAGAAGGAAAACCGGTTGAAGAACAGTGCCCATCTGGCCTGGCGTGAGTTGAGTCTCTTGGCTTTGCGTATATATTTCAGGTTCTTGTGATCGGTCCAGACCACGAATGGATGCTTTGCCCCCTCAAGCCAGTGCCTCCACTCTTCCAGAACAAGCTTGACGGCCAGAAGTTCTTTGTCCCCAACGTCATAGTTCCGCTCGGCCTTGGATAATCGTCGTGAAAAGAATGCGCAGGGGTGCATCTTTCCATCCTTCTCTGCGCGTTGAGACAGGACAGCTCCGATCCCCTCATTGGACGCATCTACTTCCACCATGAATTGCCGCTGTGGATCTGGTACTATGAGGATCGGAGCTGTGACAAAAGGTTTGAGTGCTTCAAAAGCGGCTTCAGCCGCCGGTGACCAACTGAACCTCACCAGAGTGGAGGTGAGGGCATGCAGAGGGGCAGCTATTGCGCTGAACCCTCTGATGAAGCGTCTGTAGAAGTTTGCGAACCCGAGGAACTGCTGAACCTTCTTGCGGCTAACAGGAGTGGGCCACTCCGTCACGGCCCTAGTTTTAGCCGGGTCCATCTGAACCCTCCCCGGGGCTATGACGAAACCCAAAAAAGAGACGGTTTCAGCATGAAAGACGCATTTCTCGGCCTTAACATACAGTTTGTGCTCCAGCAGTCTTTGAAGAACCTTGGAAACATGGATCTGATGAGTGGCTAGATCTGTCGAGTATATCGTCTAAATAAACATATACAAACTGGTCCAGAAAGTCTCTCAACACGTCATTGATCATGGCCTGGAAAACTGCAGGAGCGTTAGTGAGTCCGAAGGGCATGACCAGGTATTCATAATGGCCACTAGGTGTATTGAACCCTGTCTTCCACTCATCCCCCTCTCGGATCCTAATGAGGTGGTAGGCGTTGCGCAAGTCCAATTTAGTAAAGATCGTGGCTTGTTGGAGATTTTCAAAGACGGAGGACATGAGAGGAAGAGGGTAGCGGTTCTTTATCGTAATGTCATTAAGGGGGCTATAGTCTATACATGGCCGTAAGGAACCATCTTTCTTCCCCACAAAAAAGAAACCTGCTCCCGCTGGTGATGAGGAAGGACGAATCAGTCCAACCTTCAGGGAAGTTTCGATGTAATCCCTAAGGGCCGCCTTCTCTGGTCCTGAAACAGAATATAGGCGTCCCTTGGGAATGGTGGAACCAGGAATCAGTTCTATGGCACAGTCATAGGCACAATGGGGTGGGAGCGACATGGCCTTGGTCTTGTTGAAGATCTCCTGGAGGTGATGGTAGCATGGAGGCACGGTGCTCAAATTCGGGTATTCTGCGTCTGTGAAGGATTTGACAGAAATGTGATCAACCGTGGTGATGTCTACTTCTCGGTTTGGTGAACCAATCCCATGGCTCACACAATTCTTTCCCCATCCCAGAACTTCGCCAGTTACCCAGTCTACATGGGGATTGTGTCCACACAACCAGGGGTGTCCTAGGACCAGGGTCCGTGAAGGAGACTGAAAAACTAGGTGCTCCTTATGTTTGCCAACTTGGAGCTGGATGGGTTCTGTGATGTGCGTAATAATGAATAGTTCACTTCCATTCAGTGCCCTAGCCTTAATGGGCTTGATTAACGACTCAGTCTTGGCTCCTAAATGTCTCACCAGCCCCCAGTCAATTAGGCTCCCGTCGGCCCCAGAATCTATCAGGGCATAGAGGTCTGTGGGAGTGTTGTGATGATTGATCCTTACTGACGTGAGTCTTCGTGCAACCGCCGCCGGAGTCGTGACTTGACTCACCTCTTGGTTCCTTTTGGCTGGGCAGGCGACCACGAGGTGATCTCGGTTCCCGCAGTAGAAACACAGCCCTTCCCGCTGTCGACGCCGTCTCTCCTCCAGCAAGATCCGCGCTCTGCCCAGTTGCATGGGCTCTTCCTCTGGTTGCGCGGGAGCTGGTTGGCGCTGAACTGACAGGGATCCGAGAGGAGCTGACCCCCCTGATGTTGGGAAGCGCGGGAAGCCCTCCATTGTCCTGGTCCGGCGAGCGCAGCTCTGCGTCACCTCCTGCAGCCGATGATCCGTCCGTATGGCCAGGGCGATGAGGGAGTCCAAATCCGGTGGAAGATCGACCGTGATGAGAAGCTCCTGGATGGACGTTGCCAGGCCCTTGAGAAAAACGTCGTAGAGCGCCGTGGTGTTCCAGCCACTCTCTGCCGCACAGAGTGCGGAAGCGTATGGCATAGTCACTCACGGAGTCCCTTCCTTGGATCAGACTGCTTAGCTGCCGGGCCTTTTCCCGGTCGGAACAGGCTGGGTCAAAGACTCCCTGAAGAGCGGCTCGGAATTTCGGGGCGGAGCTGCAAAGTGGGGAACAGCGGGCCCACTCTGCCGTGGCCCAGGCTCTGGCTCTTCCAGTCAGGTGCGAAATCATGAAAGCCACCCGTGAACGATCTGTGGGAAAAGCCTGGGGAGAGTACTCAAAATGAATGTCACAGTCTGTTAAAAAGGCCTTGCATTGTCCTGGCTCTCCAGAGAATCGCTCAGGAGAGGCTAACTTGATCCCTGATCCGGTGTATGGCACGGGTGGGATCGGCAAGTTAGCTTGAGTCTCTGGCTCGGAAGGAGGGCTATTGGTGCGACTTCGAGCACCCGGAATCTGAGCTGAAAGCTTGGTCATTTGCGTTGCCATGGCGGTCTGAAACTCCTCCTGTCGGCGTAGACGGGCATCCTGAGCCCACAAAGCTGCGATCAATTGCTCTCTCTCTGCTGAGTCCATGCTGGCCGAAGTGTTCTGACACAACGAGGCTGTTTTTGGACTCAGACACAGAGGAAGAGGTGGAGGGTAAAGCAGCTTTTAATTAACAAAACAAAAGCTCTTCGATGAGAGGGAGAAAATAAAGACTATACAAACATTAACTGAAAGCGCTCCAAAAGGGAGGAAGTTCAAAACTACATTCAAAAACAAAAATCACTCTATGACTAAACAAAACTAAGCTATACAAAATTACAAACAAAGTTTCTCTCACGAGACAAGGCAATAAAGGCAACAAGGCAATTGGGTATCAAGGCTGTGGTCTATGGCAGGCTTCAGTGGCTCAAACGAAAACACTTCGGCACAAGACACGGAAAACGCAGACTATTTAACACATGAGGGTAATGGGGAACAGGTGGAAACAATCAGGGATCAGGGTTGACACAGACACCACACGAGGAAGGGCAAGTGACCTGAAATGAGAGGAGTCAGACTTTTCACAATAAAACAGGAAATGACAAGACACCCTCACCGCAGTGTGACACTTTACAATATTACCGTCTGTGTTGAGTTACTTTTAAGTTGCTTTAAAAAAAAAAAAAAAAAAAACATTTACATCGGGGATTAATTTATTTAATCATGATTTTGAGATTTTAAAAAGAAAATGAAAAATTTGCAACCATAGCTGATAAAGTTAACTTGTAATGAGGAATTTTAACTATATAGCGTGTGGTATAATGTTAAATATTTTTACTCTAGGGTGTGAGATCACTGCCTTTGATTTATAATTGTATCAAGATGTATTTTTTTCCAAATATAAATATTGGAACTGATATTTGGTCCGGTAAAAAATAATCCCAGACTGTACACCATAACTGCGGTTGGCTGGCAACCAGTTCAGGGCATACCCACGCCTACTGCCCGTAGCCAGCTGGGATAGGCTCCAGCGCGCCCCGCGACCCTTGTGAGGACAAGCGGTTTAGAAAGTGGATGTATGTACACCATAAATAAAATTATCAACATACTCAAATACATTTACAGACAAGGGAAAGATGAGTTTATATTGCCAATGTGTGTTCCTCTTATCAATAACATAATGTAATTTTTTACATATAGTAAACTTGTATGTAAAGAAATTGGTTAAAAAATAATAGTGATAGACGAAGTATAATTGATAATTGGTCTAACAAAATGGATGGATGGATAGATGGATGGGTGGAAATGTGTAATAAAAGCAAAAATATCTATGCTATATTCACACTGAGCGGCACGGTGAATGACTGGTTAGCACGTCCGCCTCCCAGTGCAGAGGACGTGAGATCGAGTCCGGGCTTCGGCTTTCCTGGGTGTAGTTTGCATGTTCTCCCCGTGCTTGCGTGGGTTTTCTCTGGGTACTCCGGTTTCCTCCCACATTCCAAAGACATGCATGGCAGGTTAATTGAACACTCCAAATTGTCCATAGGTGTGATTGTGAGAATGGTTGTTCGTCTCTGTGTGCCCTGCGATTGGCTGGCACCCAGTTCAGGGTGTACCACGCCTACTGCCCGATGCCAGCTGGGATAGGTTCCAGTTCCCCCCGCGACCCTTGTGAGGAAAAGCAGTTAAGAAAATGGATGGATGGATGGATGGATATTCACACTGCAGACCAATACAGATTTTTGTTTTGCCCATATATGCAACATGTGTCTGCCCCCCCCCAACTACCCTAACACCCCTTCCCCCCATGCAGTGTAATTCGTACAATTCCAATTTATTGTGTTATTCTTCTTTATAAATCGGATATGTATGTGATGCGTCTGCAATATGAACACAAAGTAACATTGTCAAAATTATATTTGTCTTTAATTCCATTTGAAACATAAAGCATTAACTCTTTGACCGCCAAAAACGTTAAATAACGTTTAGTAAAATCCTACGGAGGACCGCCAAAGACGTTAAAAGACGTTCACTATGTTTTTTTTGGAAACGGGTGGAGGAAAGCCTTGGCCAGCTGTGCTGAAAGTATCAAGCAGATCTAGTTAGTATAATGCCTATTTTTGGGCACTAGATGGCAGCGATGACTCTCTTTGGACAAGATCGGGTAGGCGTCAGTAGTAGAAGAGGGAGAGGGGACAATGGCTAAGAAAGCGAAAAAATGACGACCGGTGGCAAGCAGCTCACGCTTGATCGTATTTTTCAAAGAATAGAAGCATCAACCAGTGCTAAAGAGCACATTGATGACGACGACGATGATGATGATGGTGACTCCGAGGTTGACGGCGAAGTTGGAAGCGTTGACGCGGCGGCTATGATCACGTCATAAAGCCTCACCGGCTAGCGATGCTAACGCCGGAAAACGCGGAGCACAACCGAGCACTTCTGCACAGGCGGACGTTCAATCTGAGGACGAAGAGTGCCCCGAGTCCAATGCATATTCATCGGAGGAGTGGGTACAGTCTGATCACGGAGAAGACACTCGTTATGGACTACGATGCCACCATGAATGGAGTGGATCACAACATCTACCTCCCGGTATAGGAACTGAAGGACATGAGGAAGCCAGACATAACACCACCGTAACGTCACCGTATCATGATCCTGAGAGTAGACTTGATGGCAACATGGCCAAACACACACTGCAGTATATACTTGCTATTCCCCGGGGAAAAAAGCCAGCAAGAAAGTGTAGCGTCTGCACGCGAAGGGGCAATCGCAGTGAAACTAATCTGTTGTGCAAATACTGCTGTGTCCCCTTAACGCAGGGGAGTGTTACAAAAAGAAAAACTGTATTTGAAACATCCACACAATTGTAAATAGTACCACTGTTGCACACATTTGTAAATAGTTTGCCAAATTGTTTTGTCAAATTGTTACACTATTGAATGCAAATAAACGTATTTTACTATCAAAAAACACTTTTTCATTGTTGGTGGTAGTGTTTTACAGAAGTAAAGCACTGTTTAGGTGTTTGTGAAAGGTGTCAAAAAGGTGTCAAATTTACTAGTGCACGAAATAATATAGTTTCACAAAAAGCTTGATTTCTCCGTACTTTGTTTCAAAACAGAGCATTTGGGTGAAACTAACCATTTTCTATTGTTGATTACTGAAAAACGGAATAAGGTAGAAACAAACTTTTTTTTCTGATGAAAGATGAGAGTCCAATGTTTCATTTGGTAGTACTTGTGTTTCCATAGTTCAAACACAAAATTTTCTGTAGGCCTTGAAAGATCAGTCAAAATGCTTAAATCGGCTGGCACCCACGGCATCCCTTTTCTAAAAACGTCTGGCGGTCAAAGAGTTAAGTTGACCTTTGTGGCAGCCCGGCAAAAGGTTTATTTATTCCCCTAAGCAATGACGTGACGTCAGCTCTAGTAAACGTCTCGAACTCTCCATATGTCACCTCATTTCCCTAAAATATTTATGGTACCTTCTCCTGTCTCTCTACAACGGCGATATGAGATGAAAAGGCATGGACTTACATGTAAATCCATGTGATAAAGTGATCCCCATGCGGGACCATATTTACTTCAGTAAAGACAGTGTCACGTTCCGTCGTGTTTTGGGTGTACGTCACTCGATGTCGTGCTTTGTGTGTGCGAATGGAGTTGCTTTAGCATGACGTCATCAGCCACTGGAGATCTTCCCAAGAATGCATTTTGCTCGCCGATAGCCAATCGATGATCAGCATTTTCCATACTGCAAGTCATGGCACATTCATTCAAATCATATCTAAAAACACAATAACGCTTACATTTTCATTGTTCTAGTTTATTTTGTGACACCGTGACTGTGAGTGGTGTAAGAAACAATGACTTCTCAGCCCGTACGGAGCTGACTATCGTATTAATGGAATGCAATGCTGTTCTCAAAGGAGGTCCAGTGTCCACCGTATCTCTCTATGATATGTGGTTACAATGCAGTAGTAAGCAACTCTGCTCACAGATGATTGCTTTACTTTGCTCCTATTGTAATGAATGGCTTTTTTCACTTAATCTGTGATTATATGTTTTTGTGGTCACAAAACTGTACTGTGTTACGGGAGTCAGTAACTAACTAATAATATTACCAATATTTATTGTAGTAACTCATTATATTACGTAGTTAGTGACGTAATATACTGTATTACTGCACCGCGTTACTTTTGAAACACGTTACCCGCAACACTGGTCGTCGCCAAAGTACTCCTCGCGCTTAATATAGGGATCTGTAATATTCAAACTGTCCAGCTTGCACATTATGTCCTTTTCATCAAAGTGATATATAAATTCACCTGGACAGAATGTTTACTGATAGAGGCTACTTTTATCACTATCTTGTGATAGCATGAAGGTCTCAGAGAAAGTGGGTGTGTGTTTAGTTCACAGAGGCGCTGCGGTGGTGCTTCCACATGTCATAAAGTCAGAACCCGCTTGTTTTCTTGGGTTGGAACGGGCTGACGCTCGGAGAGCAGGAATGACCTTGAATGCTCAGAGATGGTTGAACGGAGGAAAACACCGCTTTTTTGGTGTTTTTTGTTGAGGAATTATCATTGTAACATGGCTAAAAGCTCCCCATTTTTTTTTGCATGGTACAGACCCTTTAAATGAGATGTGTCAGATGTATGAATTTTTACTAATGTGCGACATGCTCCCAATACCGAGTCTCATCACACCAATTAAATTACCTAACGTCATAGTATCGATGGTGAAACGTTGGTAACAGCAGCGAGAAAAACTAACTAAATGCAGGAAGACTAAAAAAAGATAAATGGGACTTGTATAGCGCTTTTCTACCTTAGGTACTTAAAGCACTTTAACATCCACCTCGTCTGCAGCATCAGTAGCAGGTGTATCTTGTTCAACGACACTTAAACATGTTCACTAGGGTTGAGGATCACACAACCTTTGAGTTGGTAGATGACCACTCAATCACTGAGACATGCCCCACAAATTATTTCAGGGGTAGCAAAAGTAGATGGCCAGAACTTGAAAAGAAAGAGCAGAGGGTTGAGCATGCAGATCAGACTGAAAGCCAAAGCATTTGTTACCGAGGAGAAGATTGAAGATTTTGGTGGGTGTCTCAGATTTATGAGACAAAAAGACTTGTCAATCAGAGCAGGCGCAACTCTGTCAGCAACTACCTGTGAGAAAAAGCTGCAAACTTTCGCAATTACACTAAAGCAAAGACTGCCGAGTGTTTGACGGGACCAGAAGATGTCGTAAATCTGATGATGTACCTTTGACACCTTTGTCATGATGAAAATAACTGTGTTGAGCTTTACAGCATCCGGACAAAAGCTTCCACTTTCGGTCATTTACAACAATGTCAAAAGAAACACTACTGAAGGAAATCGCTGTGAAAGTCAATTAAACCGGGTGGATGATAGAAAGCCTAATAAAGGATTGACTGACAGAGTGCTACGGCAATCGACAAGGGGGAATTTTTGGGCTGTCCTGAGGGTGCATATAACAGAATCTGTGAAAGAAGTCATCAAGAGAACAAACTCAATTCTTGCTGTGATTCCTGCGGGCACAACAAAGTGTTTGCAGCCACTTGCCATTAGTGTGAATTGTGCATTTAAAGTGGCACTGAGTTCAGTGGGAGGAGTGGATGACTAGCTGTGAAAAATAATTTATCAAAACTGGCCGCATTTTAGAGCAACTTAAGGTGAAGTTTGCCAGTGGATCCTGACTGCACAGAACAGTGTAAAACAATCAATTACCAACAGGTTTCAAAAAGCTGGACTGCTGCTGTGTGTTATAAAGACGACCACACAAGCTCTTCTGACAGAGAGGAGGAGAATATATAGTTAGAATATTGTTGTATAATATGCTAGCAAACATGTTGTGCAGATACACTGTGTAATGACTGACTTTGGCTCCCAGATAAAGACATTTAAACGTGAGAGATGATTATTTCAAATGTAAATACAATGTATTATTTTTTACCAAAGTTAGCTAGTTTTAATTGTAAGAGTTAATTAAGCACACTTTGCCAGGACTGGGTTGGATTCACATTTGCTCTCATAATTCTATTACTGTATTATGTCGTTCCAACACATACCGTTGACATTAACATAAATACATTATTCGTGCATCTTGGGTTGCTATGCAAAACAACAATTAGTGGCAGGTGAGATTTGCATTTATGTAAATCGGTATCTTCTGGCAGAGGTAATTGCAATGTAGGTAGTAGTAGAGAAAGAAGAAAATTATCTAAAAACTTAATGAAAAAAAATGTATATTCGAGATGGTCAACGGCATTCATTCATCCATTAATTCATTTTTCTTTGTCAATTAATGCAAATAAAAAGGGACGATTATTAGTTCAGTACAGTTATTATTTTAGTGTTGGTGCCGTTGTCTTCCAATTAGTTTCTGTTGTTCAAACAGGTTCCTCAGGGTTTCTAGTTCCGGGGTAACATTGTGTGTGATTATTTACTATTGACCTTTTCCACGTGACGTCAGCGTCGTCATGGGAACGCCCCCTACGGGACGCTGGACGGCAAAAGAGCTGCTTGCCTGTATTGGAACTATTGAATCTCGTACAGCGTTAAGTCCTTTATCTAAACGATTATCTTATAAAATGGTCATATCTTACCGTGCGATGAAGAAGACGAATTACGTCGATTGATAGCAGCAATCAACAGAAAGGACTGGCATCCCACAAAGTATTCACGGATTTGCAGCGATCATATTTTGCGAGGTTCGTAGATAAATGTTCAAACATTTTACTTGTAAACGTACACTGTAACAAAGATTGTAACAGAGGTGTCGAATTGCGTGTTTCAAATCACATTAACGAGCCAGATAGTTAGCGTCCACTCCAACTGCACGAACACACAGCTTAGTTTTAAAATGCACCTTCTTTAAAACTATTAAGTGCATTTGACTGTTTAATAATGGGGGATTTCGTCTTTGTGCTTGGAGTTTTTCACTCTGGAGTAATATTCATGAAATGACTACATAGCTTGCCACTATGATAATCAATTGTTCCATGCTAGTAAATATAGTAACATAACATCATCACAGCGTTTCAATATAGAACGGACTATTTAAAAATAAGTCAATTAGCATGATAAACAAGTTTTACCTTCGCATTATGAGGTATATTGTCCCCCAATGTGAGCGGAGCATCTCATCCCAGAGACCCAGCCAGCGACAAGCTTTTGAATCAGTCGTTCCAACACATCCCGTTGACATTAACATAAATACATTATTCCTGCATCTCGGGTTGCTATGCAAAACAATAGATAAATCTGTACCACTGTAAGGAGGAGAGACGGCATTCACTACACAATGATATAGGTCGTGCGCTGTGAATTCCGGCTGAGTCTGCGATTTGATTAACTTGGTAAAAACAGCAGGCAACAGAAGGTAAGGGGCTGTTTTCAAACAAGCGATCTCCAACTTAAATAAATATCGCGCTTTATGAGTCCCGACAAAAAGTGCAACTTCGACTGACAGGCTAACTTCGGTTGAAGTAGTAGATTCCATGGCTCTATGGGCAATAATTTGGAAAATAACAGTCGCTAAGTCACTAAGTCGCTCCGGGTCACATCCACTTCAACTCAACAATCATTTTCTTCCGCCGTCACGTGATCACGTGATGTCGGTGCAAATGGTCAATACCACACTTGGACATTAATATTTAAAATTAATTTCTGGGAATCATGAAATAATTAGAAATGGTCATTGGTTTACCTGCCTTTAAAATTAGACCCATGCGGGTCACGTAGCTGTTGAGAATAGATCACAATAGTGCAATAACATCCCGGTGGTTATGATTATATTGAATTTGAAGACTAAAACTACCATTGAATATTATATAGAATGTATTGCACTGTTCTGTTTTACAAGACAGAATTGATTAAGTGGTACCCGGTCACTGTCGACTCAGAACAAAATCCAATCACTTAATATTACAATGGTTGTTTACGCGTTTGCTAACAAAAAATTATAAAAACGTTCTATTTTAAATATTGCCATGGTCCCAAAACAGTATTTATACTTAAAAAAAAATAATAATAATAATTGTATTTTTGCCAGAGCACACAGAAGGCTTTGATGCAGCCTCTCACCTAAGAGGTCGCTTAAATGGTAGTTCTTACAAAAAAAACGGCCAGCAGGTGGCAGCAGAGTATAAGAGATCAGTCAGGGCCATGTTGCATCAAGCTTTTTGCCAGTGTTTTCAACAGGTTTGTGAATAATGATGAAACTTAGGTATATTCTAATGCTAATTAATAGAACACAATATTCTGTGGGCCTTGCAAAATCAGTCAAAATCCAGTTAAACAGCCGCGAGCGAAGGGGGTTGCTTCTGTGAAAATGGCTCGGAGTGAATGAGTTCTTCCAGTATTGATTTAATACTGTAAGCCCCCCCCCCCCCCTCCACACACACACACACACACTAATGAAAACATATATATGAAGTAAATCGGTTTCCATTACCAATAGGCTATTTATTTATTTATTTATTTATTTATTTAAACAGAAGCACACGAGTTTTGGGTATTGCTTTGTGTTTGTGTGTGCTTTAACAATACTACAGTGCCGTCAGCTTACATGTCTTAAGCCAAGCGTATAGAGCCGGCTCATCAGTCCCAATTGTGCCTCCGCAGCATCTCCGTACACCTCTGATAACTCGTATGCATGTGTGTCAATGTTGATTCACCAGCTTGTTTCCCTTGACACATGCCTGTGGGATTTTGCCTCTCAGTGCTGGCTCACGCTCTTAACTGCTATACACATCCCTAGTGATCCCTCTTGATTCACTCTCATTCTTTCCATGGCTGATTGGTACCGGATAGCCTCCCCCATCACACTTATTCCGCCTAATTCATTTCCAGTAGATGTTTATCAGAATACAAGTAAGCTATACTGAACTGTCCTCCTGCCCAGCAAAACTGAATGGAGCAGGTTTAAAAAGATCACTTAAAATTACAGCATGTGATCGCATTAAAATGTCAGTAACAAATGAGGCAGTCAACCCGATGTCAACCTACTGTTTTATTCAAGTGTCTGAATGTTTGACTGGTACTGTATTGTGCAAAGCCAAGAAAATGTTGCAGTAAAACAGCTCTCCTTAGTTCAAATAAAAAAATAAGCACAATGGTTCTTTCACATTTGGACAGGCTTTATTCTTAGACAATAGCTGGCCTTCGCAGTCAACTATTCTGTTCGGCATCTAGGATACCATGGTAACAGGGGTGGAAAAAGTCTTACAGTATCCTAGCAACAAAATGACACCTTCATCTTAAGAAAAAAAAGTGGTTAAATGTTGTTATCAGCTGTCCATTTTCTGACATCATTTTGGGAGCAGATGACAAAGGACAAACCTCAGGCGTCTCACTTATAAAAGAGTGCGGAGGATTCCTACTCAAAGTGTAATACGCAACTTTCAAACCTGTAAGACATTTAACCTTGACAGCACTTGGGAACCCGCACCTCTATCCATATATGGGCAATGCAATTCAGTACATGGAAATGAATGAGCCATGCTTGCCGATGCTTTGTGAAGACTGAATCATGATCACAATGCACAACAACAAGGAAAGTTGGTGGGTTTGGCAGATTGAAAAAAAAAGACAAACACGACAGGCAGGACAGGAGAAAAAGTGGTTGCACTGGAAAATAGACTTCAAAGTAGATGCCCGCAAAAAAATAAAAGAAATGCAACCCATCGACATTGTTATTGCTACCACACCCGTCACCATGGGCGGGCCATAGGGGTCCGTGCCCGCCCACCAAGATGATTGTGCACCCCCATTTGAGGCATGAAATAAATAAAAAATAAACTTTTTTTGATTATATTTTTCATAGTATCTAATTTTGTGTTTTAAAATACTAATGTTGAGTTGTTTATCACTAAGACATTCAAAATATTGTAACGAACTAAGTGTGTTATGTGTTCCGGTGTTGCCCATTCTGTTTCGCACTCTTATGTCCGAATGTCAGTAAGCGCAACACGCTAGGTTCGTGTTGGCTGCTTGTGTTTATTGCTGTTACTGCTCGCCGCCCGGGAATTGTTTTTGTTTTCGGCGTCGGCTACGGCCAACAGTAGCCGTTTGTTCAAGACAAATAAACGGTGACATTCCCAAACAACGTAAGGAATTCCGAGGACGCTGGCACACAATACCAGCATACGGCAAGTGAGGAGGGACATACTACAAACTACATTTGTGTCGGTTAAAAAAAGAAACCATGGGAGCCATATATCGTTTGGGTTCGGTTGGATTTTGCTTTCCTGTTTTTCTTTTTTATTCTGCTGCAGACACCGTTCAAACAGGTGGCCCTTTACGAAGCGATAGGTCAGCGCATCTGCCATATTGGATGTCACAATTGTATTAGCCTTTAAATCGGCATATAATTAGTAAGAATGAGTTAGAATGGGGTAATATAATCAAAGATAATGGTTCCTTATTAATCCAATGAGTTGTGGCTTGATGATACATCTCCAAGGAGAAAATGAATGAGGCATCTTTAAAGATAGCTTCACTTTACCTCATCCAATATGGCTGTAGCATCAACGTACTCACGGCGGGCTCTGCCGTCTACTGTATGTGTATGTACTGTACACGCTGTCTATGATAATACTTGCCAGCGGGCGCCATTCAATGGATGGATGCACGGCAGTCCTGCGTGAATTTATCCAAATATATGGGGCAAGTTAATGCTGTCCGTCCGTCCGTCCGTCCGTCTTCTTCCGCTTATCCGGGGTCGGGTCGCGGGGGCAGCAGCTTTAGCAGGGAAGCCCAGACTTCCCTCTCCCCAGCCACTTCAGCCAGCTCATCCGACGGGACCCCAAGGCGTTCCCAGGACAGCCGAGAGACATAGTCTCTCCAGCGTGTCCTGGGTCGTCCCCGGGGCCTCCTGCCGGTAGGACATGCCCGGAACACCTCCCCAGGGAGGCGTCCAGGAGGCATCCGAACCAGATGCCCGAGCCACCTCAACTGGTTCCTCTCAACGTGGAGGAGCAGCGACTCGACGCTGAGTCCCTCTCGGATGACCGAGCTTCTCACCCTATCTCTAAGGGAGAGCCCGGCTACCCTGCGGAGGAAACTCATTTCGGCCGCTTGTATCCGGGATCTTGTTCTTTCGGTCACGACCCACAGCTCGTGACCATAGGTGAGGGTAGGAACGTAGATCGACCGGTAAATCGAGAGCTTCGCCTTTCGGCTCAGCTCCTTCTTCACCACAGCGGACCGATACAGCGTCCGCATCACTGCAGACGCTGCACCGATCCGCCTGTCGATCTCCCGCTCTAACCTACCCTCACTCGTGAACAAGACCCCAAGATACTTGAACTCCTCCACTTGGGGCAGGACCTCCTCCCCGACCCGGAGAGGGCACTCCACCCTTTTCCGACTGAGGACCATGGTCTCGGATTTGGAGGTGCTGATCCTCATCCCAACCGCTTCACACTCGGCTGCGAACCGCTCCAGTGAGAGCTGGAGGTCACGGCTTGAAGAAGCCAACAGCACCACATCATCTGCAAAAAGCAGAGATGCAATGCTGAGGCCACCAAACCGGACCCCCTCAACGCCTCGGCTACGCCTAGAAATTCTGTCCATAAAAGTTATGAACAGAATCGGTGACAAAGGGCAACCTTGGCGGAGTCCAACCCTCACCGGAAACAAATTCGACTTACTGCCGGCAATGCGGACCAGACTCTGACATCGGTCGTACAGGGACCGAATGGCCCGTATCAGGGGGCTCGGTAACCCATACTCCCGAAGCACCCCCCACAGAACTCCCCGAGGTACACGGTCAAACGCCTTCTCCAAGTCCACAAAGCACATGTGGACTGGTTGGGCGAATTCCCACGCACCCTCGAGGATCCTGCTGAGGGTGTAGAGCTGGTCCACTGTTCCACGGCTGGGACGAAAACCACACTGCTCCTCCTGGATCCGAGATTCGACCTCCCGACGGACCCTCCTCTCCAGCACCCCTGAATAGACCTTACCTGGGAGGCTGAGGAGTGTGATCCCTCTAAAGTTGGAACACACCCTCCGGTCCCCCTTCTTAAAAAGGGGAACCACCACCCCGGTCTGCCAATCCAGAGGCACCGTCCCCGATGTCCACGCGATGCTGCAGAGACGTGTCAACCACGACAGCCCCACAACATCCAGAGCCTTCAGGAACTCCGGGCGGATCTCATCCACCCCCGAGGCCCTGCCACCGAGAAGCTTTCCAACCACCTCGGCGACTTCGACCCCAGAGATAGGGGAGCCCACTTCAGAGTCCCCAGACCCTGCTTCCTCAAAGGAAGGCGTGTTGGTGGAATTGAGGAGGTCTTCGAAGTACTCTCCCCACCGGTTCACGACGTCCCGAGTCGAGGTCAACAGCACTCCGTCTCCACTATACACAGTGTTAACGGTGCACTGCTTTCCTCTCCTGAGACGCCGGATGGTGGACCAGAATTTCCTCGAAGCCGTCCGGAAGTCGTTTTCCATGGCCTCACCGAACTCCTCCCATGCCCGAGTTTTTGCCTCAGCGACCGCCAAAGCCGCATTCCGCTTGGCCAGCCGGTACCCGTCAGCAGCCTCCGGAGTCCCACAGGCCAAAAAGGCCCGATAGGACTCCTTCTTCAGCTTGACGGCATCCCTTACCGCTGGTGTCCACCAGCGGGTTCGAGGATTGCCGCCACGACAGGCACCAACCACCTTACGGCCACAGCTCCGATCGGCCGCCTCAACAATTGAAGCGCGGAACATGGTCCACTCGGACTCAATGTCCCCCGCCTCCCCCGGGACAATGGAGAAGCTCTGCCGGAGATGGGCGTTGAAACTCTTTCTGACAGGGGATTCTGCCAGACGTTCCCAGCAGACCCTCACAGTACGTTTGGGCCTGCCTGGTCGGACCGGCATCTTACCCCGCCATCGGAGCCAGCACACCACCAGGTGGTGATCAGTTGACAGCTCCGCCCCTCTCTTAACCCGAGTGTCCAACACATACGGCCGCAAGTCCGATGACAAGACTACAAAGTCGATCATCGAACTACGGCCTAGGGTGTCCTGGTGCCAGGTGCACATATGGACACTCTTGTGCTTGAACATGGTGTTCGTTATGGACAGTCCGTGGCGAGCACAGAAGTCCAGTAACAAAACACCACTCGGGTTTCGATCGGGGGGGCCATTCCTCCCAATCACGCCCCTCCAGGTCTCACTGTCATTACCCACGTGAGCGTTGAAGTCCCCCAGTAGAACGAGGGAGTCTCCAGGGGGTGCGCTCTCCAGCACACCCTCCAAGGACTCCAGAAAGGGTGGGTACTCTGAACTGCTGTTCGGTGCATAAGCACAAACAACAGTCATGACCCGTCCCCCCACCCGAAGGCGGAGGGAGGCTACCCTCTCATTCACCGGGGTAAACCCCAACGTACAGGCGGCTAGCTGGGGGGCAATGAGTATGCCCACACCTGCTCTGCGCCTCTCACCGTGGGCAACTCCAGAGTGGAAGAGGGTCCAGCCCCTCTCGAGAGGATTGGTACCAGAACCCAAGCCGTGTGTGGAGGTGAGTCCGACTATATCTAGTCGGAACTTCTCAGCCTCGCACACCAGTTCGAGCTCCTTCCCTGTCAGAGAGGTGACATTCCATGTCCCCAGAGCTAGCTTCAGTAGCCGGGGGTCAGACCGCCAAGGCCCCCGCCTTTGGCTGCCACCCAACTCACTGCGCACCCGACCCCTTTGGCCCCTTCCACCGGTGGTGAGCCCATGGGAAGGGGGACCCACGTTGCCTTTTCGGGCTGTGCCCGGCCGGTCCCCATGGGTATAGGCCCGGCCACCAGACGCTCGCCTTCGAGCCCCACCTCCAGGCAAGTTAATGCTGTCAATAGGGTATTCATAATAATTGGACCCCCCTCCCCTCCATGCATTTTATGTGCCTCGCTTCAGCCTGAGCTCTGGCGACGGGTCTGACTGCTACTGTATACAGTATTCCAGACCACCCCTGCAATAAATGACATCCGCTATATAGAAAATACTATTACTATTACTCCTTAGGCATTTATAAAGGTCTTTAAACACACTTTAAAACAATGCATTTATCACCTTCCTAAAATAAAGGCCTCATTATTTCACTTGTATTTATTTTATTTATTTATTTTTATTTGAGAAAATATGAAAAACTGAACCAAGTACTGATTATGCAATTTTTATAATTTTATTTTATGGGTAGAATTGATGTTGGCCACTTTCTTTAAGCCATTATTTGATGATATATTAAATCCTTCTTGCTTTTCCTCACGAGGGTCTTGAGTGTTCTGGAGCCTGTCCCAGCTGTCTTGAGGCAGTAAGCAGGGTACACGCTGAAATGGTTGCCAGCCAATTGCAGGGCACACACAGACGAACAATAATTCACATCCAGAGACAATTTAGAGTGTTCAATTAACCTAACATGCATGTTTTTGGAATGTGGGAGGAAACCGGGGTACCCAGAGAAAACCAACACAGACACAGGAAGAGCATGCAAACTCCACACAGAAAGGCCGGAACACAGATTCGATCTCATGACCTCTGCACTGAGAGGCGGATATGCTAACCAATCAACCCCAGTGCCGCCGATATATTAAATCTATATATTAAATCACTATATTCTTTAAAAAATGTCATGAGTCATATTTTGACAAAAAAATATTTTTTTGCCTTAAATATCTGTGCATGATGCTGGCCATCTCTGCTAAAACATCCTTACATCCTCAATTAAACAGCTCATTCAACTCTAACCACTAAAATAAAATTATTAATACATATAATCATATTATGTAATCCAGTATACATGTAGTACAGTTTGTTTTAATGCTACAAGATCACCGTAACCCTCATTCGAAAAAATGGATGAACGAAAATAAAATATAAAAGGGATTTGTTTTCCAAAGTCATAGAGAGCCACAGCAGAAGGTGGAAATAACAACAAGTTGCAGACCACTGCTCGCACACAGAAAAATCGCCAGTGTTAGATTAACACTGTTAAATCTAACTAACACTAGAAAAGTGTTTATATGTGTCCAGTAGTGTTGTAAGTACTCTACACTAGTATCCGTGTTAAATATTTACTGTAGTTCTGCCAAATTACACTTAACTCTGATGTTTAAAAAACTTTTTATCCTAACAGTATATATAATAACACTGCTTACTGCATATTTGATCGAACACTGGAAATTTAACACTGGCCCATTTGCTTTGTATTTGTCTTGAAATGCCATTTTATAGCCAATATGTTTGGTGTGAATGAGAATAATTCCTTCTGATTGAAGGCTGGGGTTGTTCCCATGCTGTTTTATTTACTCAGAAGTCTTTACAAAGAATTTTGCCCTGCCAGCAAACGTTCGCCTCGATTTTGAATGATTTTTCGTGTTGCAATCCAAAATCCCAAATGTTCTTGCAACATGAAAAATCATTAAAACTGTTTAGAAAACATTACCTTGAGCAAACCCTAACGTGAAATCAACATTGGCGTTTGAGTTACAGGTTTCAGGAATCCCTCAATTTATTTGAATGAGTAACAAATATTTTCGTTGTCTTACAAACTGTTGCTGTGGAAGTAGTCAATACATAACTTTCATCAGAACTACATATAGATAATTACAATGTTATCTTAATCCATACTTCAAAGGGATCTGTACTTATATGACCTCAACCACCATCTTTTGTGTTACATAAGCAAAAATAACTTGTTTTTATCATTCCATTTATTCTTATACCAGTTTGATTCTCTAGTCTGTAACATCTCTATATCGGCCCTACGTTACAGATTTTTAATAGATCCTTTTAATTTCAAAATAATGTACAGAATGTTCTCTTTAACCACACGTTGTGTCCAAACACATGCGGCACTAGCCACCAGCTAGCTTTCAGGCTAACAGGCATCTAGACACCGTGGTCGGCAAGTGGGTAAATCATCTGTATGTAGGTCCACATGACAAATACACTTAAGAGAAAGTTTGTTAATATTTTATTAAAAACAGTGACACACATTATTCAGCCTGTAACACACACTCATATTTCCTGCTAGCTACAATATACTGTAACCCACAATACTTTATGTTTCAAAATATTACAGTAGCCTGAATAACACAAAAAACGTAACATTTCAAAATGTAGGTAATAACAACACCAAACTGTTTTGTAAATTGTGTCATACATATTTTTCCGGCTGTACCCATAGCTAGTTAGCTAATTGCACACTGCAACCCAGGGTTCCCCAATTAGTTCTCACTTGAAAAGCGCTCTCGTAAAATAAAAAAAAATCAAGTTCATAGGTTTGATATTATTATACTGGTTAAAAATACTGTAGTCCGTTGAGCAACTCATAGAAATTGAGATTGAGAATCATTTAGGAATTGGGATCAAATCGAGGAATCAAATTAGTCCAAATTCAATTCACAATGTCAAACAGTAGTAAATACACACTTTACAATTACGACGACACATGCTGTCAACTGTCTCTCCACTCCCACCCCCCTTTTTTTAACAAAAATTATTATTGAAATCCGAAAAGTTTAACATCTTATATTAGTAATATGATGTTTAAATGGCAAATCTTTGGCTGATTTGACATGGGATAGTAAAACATTTACTGGCTAGCCCGTTGCTATCTCCCCTATAAATCACCAGTAGTCAGGATGACTTTTGACAGCTCACTCTTTTCTTTGTAAATATTTTTTTTAATGAAAAAGTCCTCCATAGAATATGATCTAAGCATACGATCTGATCCATTCCATCTGAGTCACATTTAAACTGGCTGTGTTAGGGAAGCCTGTCATTTGCTTGAATAGACAATCGTAACTTTCGTGGAGATGAGCAACGTCTTCTTGACAACATAACATAAAGCTAACACAAGCTCCCGTTGCCCAAATAAAAGCAATGGAAGTTTGTCCACAATATCGAGGCTACAACCGTGGGAGTGGAGGCACAGTGGCCCATTGAGATATTTGTGACACTTTATCCACTTCTTTGCTCTGCGTCGCTGAGTCAGCATTGGCTTTACTCTGGCATGCTGAATTTGCCCCACGGGACACTAATTGGGGATGGCTGCTGTAGACTAATGGTAGAAAGGGTCTAAATATTTATAATTTTGTAGTATAGTCCTGCAATTGGCTGGTGTCCAGTTTAGGGCCTACTGCCTGAGGATAGCTGGGGTAGTCTCCAGCACGCCTGCGACCCTAGAGAGGATAAGCTCGTCAGAAAATGGATGGATGGATAGTAGTACAGATATATTCACTGATGTAAAAAAAAAAAACACTCAGTTCTTATACAGTGGGGGAGGGGTGACTCATGCTGGATGCCGAAGTGCGGGGAAAATTGAAATGGTGAAAATGTTTTTGAAGGCTAGACCTCCACAATTGAGTACTACAAAGTTCTCTTTTTTTTTTTTTTACATTTTGTGCAGTTATCTTTGAATATAATGTATTGAGTAACAATAAGAAATGGTAAGAAAAAGACCACTTTTCCTAGTAATATGCAAAATGTCTGAATTTTGTTGGCCGTTGTCTGTGTTTGTTTCCTTAATGCTGCTGCTATGAAACACTCAGACACATTTCTGTCTGTGGTCATTCAATGTCTCAAGGGCACTGCTACCATTTTGAGCATTAAGCTGTGCGCACATGCATCTAGAACCAACGTAAACATGGCCAAAAGAAAATAGATTTAAAAAAAATAATAAAATGTTTGGTTTTATGTAGGGATGGGAAGTAACATTTTCACTTGAACGAGACAAAACATCAGAGTGATGGGGCACATCTTTTTGCAATTTTCCATTTGTCCTTGGGCTTTGAACCCTGAATGCCATGGCGTGACTTACAGCCTCCTAACATCTAACATCTTTTGGTGATGCAGAATAAAAATCCAGAGAGTCTCTGGATCAAAGAACAAATTGTATTTTGTTGCAATTCGTACGTGTCCTTTGATTTAAATATGTGTTAGTTATGTTAATATGATACCAAGTGTCATTGAAGTGATATAATGGTGTTTTGCTGTTTTGTAGGCTTCATGGCAGCATTTTTGCCATGTCTACGTTTCTGTATTTCTAATGTCTACTTTTTGTTAATTCACACATCCAATATAAGGGAAGGGAATGATAACTAGCTTTTAGTGGCGTTTGGCATTGTTTTTTAAAAATCGACTGGAAAATTCCGGTTCTGATGCTCCGTCCGCCGACCTGGTACGGAACTCGGTGTCAGTAGACCCTATGCATGCACTCATTACGCTGCTGATCGAAAGTGTGGCTTAACTTTGCTAAAATAAATAAACTGTCTGTAAAATATTATTGTACTCTTTTTTTTTTTAACCCAGAGAAATCCCAGGTAGGCACGAGGGAACAATTCCATGAAGAAAGTTCAGGAATATGTAATATTTAATTTTTTTATTCATGCATTCATTCGAACAGTGTAAGATACCACAATAACTTAATGTGACAGAAATATTTATAATGTTGTTTTTTTTCTGGTTTAAAATATGGACCCCAGGCAGAGTATAGCTGCCGAGTTAATGACAGCAAATGGAGATCCAAAATAATAAACAATAAACACATGTATCCACAATGTTATTATACAGAAAAATGGCAGAGAAGGAGAGGAGCGTAAATGTAACGTACAACAGGTACTTGGAGGAAAGACTAATTGCTCGGGATCAGGATCCACTAAATTGGTAGTAACAAATCAACCAGTATTCCCCTCTCTGAGCAAAGTTGCCCCCCCCCCCCCCCCAAATTTTGACCAGTGGTTGCAACATCAGTACCAGCCAAGAGCATTTTTCTTCAAAAGGAGGGTATTTCGTAAGTCACAGGTGAAGTGCATTAAAAAGCAAATAATGTCAACATGATTCTGTTCCTGGAGAAAAACAGGTAACCAAAACCTTTCTTCTGCACAGAGTTCTGTGGATTGATTCGTTATTTAAACTTTATTTAATAAATTTTCGCCAGTTGTTTTATTATTATTATTATGATTATTATTATTATTATTATTATTATTATTATTATTATTATTATTATTATTGTTTTCAGAAAGAGAAAAGAGGGTACTAAAGGGGAGAAATGTTGCTTTATTTTTATATTGGAAACCCTGTAAATACACACTTCGTACTGAACATTTTTTTTTTTGTTTTTTTGTTACTGTGATTTTTATTCTCCACACTTTTTTGCCATGCAATAACTCCCACATAATTCTTCAGATTTACACAGTTCAAATTTAAATTTGCTTCAATAATTCACCCCATCCTGGGATTATATCGTCTGATTCCACATTACTTACAGTATTCGCACAATTTAACGTTAAATATAAACTTTTCCCCATTCATTTTCAATGGGACTGACGTTGAACTTTTTTTAAGTTCCACTTTCCACGCCCACTTCCATACATACAACTGATCTCTGATACTGCTCAGTGGCGCAGTTAGTAAAGTGCATTGTCTAGTAACCAGGAGGTTGCTGGTTCGAATCCCACCTTCAAATGGTAGTAGCAGTAATAATAGTAAATATATCCTTTGCAATAATGCTAAATCTTTATGCATAGGCAAACTAGGCGGTCGCCGAGGGGGCGCAAAAAATATTGCCCCCCCCCCCCCTCCGGTTTTCTAAAATAAAATATGTAAATGACCCTCCTATTATTTTTGTTTTTGCATTTTTGTATTGCAGAATTGTGTTGTTTTAATGTGCTATTATAATATAATTGATACTATTATTTTGAAGGCAACAGGAAAACGGTAGGAACTGACATAAGTAACCAATGTACGCCATTAGTAGCGCCGTCTTCCAAGTGCGGAGAAGACGTGTGCGCGACACAGGAAATCAGAGAAAACTGAAGTTTACTACTAATTCAGTGAACAATTCTTTAGCACCTGGCTGAGAAGGGGACGAGGTTCGTATTGGAGCAATGTTTCAATTTTTAACTAATGTTGCTATATTTCATGTTCATTGTGTAATTTACTGCATAGTTACCATTTTCGTCCACTGGAGTGTGCTAACGCACCTTGGTAAATATTTAGCAAGGCTATTGCTCAAGATTCTGTTTCATTGACTAAGAATCTGTATTTCTGTATGGTTTATTTTTGTTTTAAGGTATTTATAAAGGCAACAGGCAAGGTTAAAATGTTTATTTACAATATAAATTGTACTCAAGAGATTGTCAAGGCTATAAAAGGTAATAACTTAAGGCAATTAATTTATAGTATATGGTAGGGTGACCAAATGTATCATCTTTTGGGAGGACACACCATTTTTTTACATATTGTTGGGGCATCCGTGGTTTTTATAAATTCATGAAAATGTCCGGTTAGCATTGCGTGACTAATAGGAGGTGAAGAACACTGTGGAACTGCGACTGGTACCACAATTTCAAGGCCGGGGCGAGTGTATTCTTTTTTTGGAAATGGGAATATGGTCACCCTAGTATATATACTACACGTAACGTACTACTCGACTGTTTGTGCCAATACTTTTCGGCCATGTTTCCAAATGAGATAATAATTGCTTTAGCAGAGATTAACCATATGACGTTAAGCATTTGCTCTTTGAAGCATTGTGTACGGCCGCTGGCTAGCGGCAAAGATGCCTCACTTCGCAAAGGTCCACATCCGTACGATAAGACATTTAAGTTAATTTGTTAAAATGTGTATTTACTTGTACATTTATGTTTCCAGAATTATTATTTAAACATCCATACATTTTAGTATTTTTTTGTACAAGTATCTAAGTTGATGTGTCGAATCTGCTGCTCTCTGTCATTCACTAGCATTTATCTAAAGTGTGTTAGCATCTGACTGGTTAGTGTTAGTCAGCTGATAGGGGATCAGGAAATGTTGTCGCTCTAGCTGCGGTGATTGACGAGTAAAGTTTAAATTTAGGAATGAATCCGTCCCTTTTCATTTTATAAACAGTTTCCCCAACTTTTCTTCTTTTGTCATTTATTTACAAGTATCTAAGTTGATGTGTCGAATCCGCTGCTCTCTGTCATTCACTAGCATTTGAATAAACCCGTCCCTTTTGATTTTATAAACAGTTTCCCATTAAACACCAACAAATCCTCACATGTTTAGACTATGGCTACGCTACGTGTATTTTTCGTTTGTCTGTTTCTGATTTTTTTTCTCGCAAATTTGCGAGTTTTTTTTCTCTGAATATTATTATTAGCATTCAGGTTTCAGCATTCCCACGCAATTCCTCAAGAAATTGCACTTAGTCTAGTTTTATTGATTATTTGAATTCATATTTGTTTTTGGGTGACAATATTGGTTAGTCAAGTATGGATTTTGTTTTGTAAATTTTTGTATAGTTGTTTCTGAACAGTAGCCTACCGGAAAAAAAAGAAAAAGTTTTGGGACAGTGTGTAGGATATAGTGCCATCTAGTGGTGAACTATTACAATGGAACAGCCTAAGTTTGAAGCACATGCATTTTGAAGCACACACACTACGGTGCCTCAGAGAGACCATACTTCGCAAGCCTACCACCAAACACTACATTCGCCAAGTCAGTCTCTTTTGGATAGCAAAAAGATGGCTGCAAAGCATGTCAGCCTTTCTTAAAGGTGAGACGTGACCTCAGTAACATAATTAGTGATTACTACACCTATGGTTACATATATTTTTTTTCTTTTAATGTATGTTGATGTAATAGAACGTTATTGTTTTGCATATTATTGAATTTTTTTTTTTTTTTTTTAATGACTGAACATTGGAAAATGGAAAAATTCTACACACTGCCCCTTTGTTTACCAGTGGTTACTTTGTTCAATTTAATTAAGAAACAAATGAGATCAAGAAAAAAATCCAGACATGAAAAATTAATGGGTAAATTAGTTTTGTTACAACACAAAAGAAAAACATTTACAGGTCATGAAAATTAATTGAGCTTTATCAAATTGATAATGCATCTACTTTAATTATTGAAAAGTATGGGATCGACCCTATTGGCCCTGTACTTACTTGGTATTAGCTGGATACCAAAAATGTGGTATCACACACTACGAATGGATGAATGCCACTAATGGATGAATGAAGGCTGAGAAAACACTTCCCTTTTTAATGCATCTATTACTGTGGTACTAATTTTAAGGTCCGTAGATGTCAATTTTTAATGCAAATATCCTTTTTTTTCTTTCCCTTTTACAGGCACTCATACATTTGTAACAGAAGGAGAACATCTGGAGCTGGTTGCCATCACCAAGGATCAGTCCGGATCATATGAATGCATTGCTTCAAATGACATATCTGCCCCTGATGTTAGGACAGTGCAAGTCGCAGTCAACTGTAAGACTTTTCCTTTATCCAGCAATAATTTGGGTGGTGGGTCGTAGTGACATAGAAAAGGTGCATGACTTCTATATGCCTTACAAACTGTCTCGTGCCATGTACGATTACATAATACATTATTTACTACGCGAGTGTGGAACTGCCAAAGTGGAGTGAAAATTTTTGACTGATCAATACTGTACCTACATTCGACCGTATTTGCAAATACATTTAAACCTAATTAAATAAGTACTTGCACCTTTAAACGTACAGTATTTGAATATACCTTTAAACTAGGGGTGTCAGGCGTTTAAATATTTTTATCGTAATTAATTGGCTGGCTTGATTGATTTAACTGATTAACAATTAATCGCAAATCCGTTCCAAATGCACAAAGAAATATTTTTCCCCAAGTTTTCATACTCTTATCATAAAAGAGAGAGAGGGGGGGGGTTGTTAAACTAATAAAAATATGGCTGGATCTTTGAGTCATTTCATATTTCATAACATTGATGATTCTGAGTCATTTTTCTGCCACTAGATGGCATAATTGCATTTGTAAGACATTGGTGACAGCTCAGTGCATTTTTCTTTATATTAAGAGCTATCTAATATTTAATAGGAAGTAACTTGTGAAATTCTGCACATTTTTAAAATTGTAAAATACAACTTGACCCCAGTCTCGACAAATATTATTATTATTCAATTTATTCCTGCTAAATTTTTACATGGACGTGTCTGCTGCATTGCGATGGAATTCCCCCAGTACAGGCTTTCCAAGTAAGGGGTGGTCATTAGTTGCGCGTTAAAAAAAATTTGTGGTGTTAACGAACTTTGAATTAACTCAAAATTAACCCATTAATTTTGACACCCCTACTTTAAACATACAAGTACATATGAACGTACCTGCAGGCTATATGCTAAAAACGTTTGTTCCCATATTGCCATTTTTTCCCATAATGCCACAGGGTATTGACTTGCAAGTCAAAAAAAATATTGGCCTACATTATACCAATATGTTAGGAAATTAAGCACAAAAATATTATTTACTCCTAATTTTTATGATTTATTATAAGGTCTGCAGTGCATGATTTCTGTTTGGCATTTTTTTACATAATGCCACTGGGTATACACATACACATGTGCAAATCAATTGGGTTACGGGAAAAAATCCAGATTTTTTAGCATTTAGCGTACATGTTTGTTTGAACATACTTGCAAATACATTTGAACATGTTTGCATGTATGTTCGAATGTATTTGACAGTCAAAAAAGTTTACTCCCTATTGGCAGTTCCACGCTTCTGTAATTTACAGATAGGTCTTTTGTTCTTTAACCAACATATACGGCGGCTTTATGTGTTGAAAATGCTGGGACATTGATATATTCTAGGGGTTTTGTAATCATGAGGCCCTCATTTCATCACATTCACATAAAAAACTATAGATCTGTGTTCATTGCCCACTACAACCACAGACGAAAATGATGATTTTGCCAATTTACTTTTTTCTTTTCAAGCAATATCAGCAATATCATACCTGCTTACGCATGAAAAGGTGTAGCAGGAAGTATCTATTCCTACCCCCATAAAATCTTAAACATCAAATAAAATATTCTAATTTACAATACATTGTTAATGCCATATGTATCTTACATTACGCTGCACAGCAACTGCCACACACAAGCAGCACTGTTTGGCTTATCGTTTCTTTTTGTCCTTTCCTGGCTGTCTACTTTTTTCCCCCTCTACTTAACCTTTAGACATATAGAAAAACATCACTCGGGTATATTTTAATGTTTGTCATATAAAGAGTGTAACGTAGACTGTACCACACAGAAAATAAAATTTGAAAGGTGATAGAGGGGAAACTTTTTTGTTTTCTTTTTAAATCAATTATAGTATTAAAAATATTGTCTGGACTAGGGCTGGGTTTGAAAAATGTAATAATCAATATCTTTTTGAGCCCAAAATCGATTACTTAAATATCAAATTTTCCCCCCATAAATAATTAAGAAAATATAATTTTAAAGGCCGATTTTTTTTTTTGGGGGGGGGGGGGGGATCTTAGTGTTTTCTTTCAATTTATGAATTTAAAAGTATTTTCTTCAATGTATAAACGTATTGCAATTTAAGACAATACAGAATATTTTAAGTTTACATTTACAAATATTAAATTAGAATTATGAAACTATTTTCATCAAATCCTTGCTGATGTCAATGTTTGTGTAACACTTAACTGATTATAACATGTGTTACTTTCATTAATAAACTAAATAACTTGACCAGGTACTGCCTCCACAAAATTTACTTTGGAACTTAATATTTGTAGAGTTTTTACCATGTCCTTGACATTTAACTCATTCACTCCCAGCCATTTTCACTGAAGCAACCCCCTTTGCTCCCAGCTGATTTACTGGATTTTGACTGATTTATATATATGTTGCAAAATGGCCCTGGTTGATCTCATATACTCTGCTGCCATTGCTTCAACCATTCTCTTCAGTCCAGAGGCTGCATCAAAGCCTTCTGTCTAGCATAAACAAAAACATAAAAACGTTTAAATACGTCTTTAGGAGCATGGTAATATTTTAAATAGAACTTATTTATACAATTTTGGGAACAAATTTGTTTTAAAAAATTGATGTTCCATAATTAATCTATCAAATTGAATTGAATTGAATTGAATCGAATCAAATTGGGAAAAATCTAACTCTTGTGAATCGAAATCGAATCAATTGAGGAAATTAGAATCAATACCCAGCCTTAGTCTGGCCTATACATCATAAACAGTATCATCCAAGACACAAATTGTTTCAGCATGAATCTCATGTCATGATTGTAAATACGTGTTTTTGTTTTTTTATGTATATAGATCCTCCCTTAATTTCTAAGGCAAGGGGTACGGGTACTGCAGTTGGACAAAAAGGAGTTCTTCAATGTGAAGCCTCTGCTGTTCCTCGAGCAGATTTTGAATGGTACAAAGAAGATCGCAGGCAAGTTTGGAGCTCTGGATGAATTAATTCTGAGTGTATTAGGTTGAGACTTTACTCTTACGCATCATGTATGCTGTTGGAAATTAGATTGAATTTTCCTCAAACTAGATTAAAAATTCACACCAGGGGCCCTATTTTTGTTGTCAGCACAAGCCTAACAAAAGGCAGTTTAATTGTGCGCATGGGTGGAGTTTCATTTATTTTGGTATTTTCATAGACAGGCGCAGCTAGAAGGGGCGTTAGCACCATTATGCGCAGTTAGCCGAGACCCAGCCAATCCTAGTTGACTCCCTCATTTGCATTGAAATTAGAGCGGTCCAGAGCACACGCCGTGTTTGACATGGCGGAATCAAATTGACTCGCTATGCTTAGAGAGATAAGATTAGCGCGCGCATCGTGCATTTATACAGATAAACTGCAAGATTCCCCCGTTACATGATATAGTTGGCTGTGCATGTGACGTGAGCAATTGGCACAGCACACCGTGATCGTAAGCCCCCCGCCTCCTCTTAGTCCTGACGTGTGCTGTTAGGGATATTCTATTGAAATATTTTTCAAATGATAATGATTGATCATTATGCAATGAAATTATTTCTATAATGATTCAGAGGGATTGTCCCACACTGTTGCCATATTTATGAATGAAATAAGAGGACATCCACCACCCACGTCCGCGTCACCAAAACTGTGTTAGGGCTGTAACGATAATAGCATTATCGTGATATTAAATTTGCCACAATATTGTCCTGTGTTTTTTCTTTTTTAAGACATAAAAAAGTGGTGCTTTACCTTGACTAGTTTCGGCAACGACTGCCGCCTTCCTCAGAAGCTGTCAAGCTGACAGTTGTGACGTGTCTTATCAGCTGAAGTCAACAACAAACATTTACATTGAACTAATTCACTCCCAGCCATTTTCACTGAAGCAACCCCCTTCACCCCCGGCTGCTTTACTGGATTTTGGCTGATTTTGGCACCTGCCAAAAGAAAGATTAGAGTCTCTTCTTTCATCAGGAAAAAAAAAGTATATTTGTATCTGTTTCCGTTTTGCAACAATTAGTATTATAATATAGCTAAGTTTCATCATTATTCACAAACCTGTTGAAAACAGTGGCAAAAAGAGCTTGTTGCAACATGCCCCTGGCTGATCTCTTATACGCTGCTGCCACCTGCCGGCCGTTTTTTGTAATAACTACTATTGCTTTAAGCGTCATCTTTATGTCAGAGGCTGCATCAAAGCCTTCTGTATGGTGTAGCATTAAAAAAAAGAAGTTTTTAAATGCGTTTTTGGGATCATGGCAATATTTAAAATATAATGTTTTTTTTAGTTTTGGGAGCATATGAGTTAAGGTAGGCTTTTGTTTTGTTGAAAGCTCAGATGAGTCAATTGGGAAACAGCCAACTTTATACATCATTCAGGGAAAACTCTTACTTTATATTTGTCAATAAAAGACTTACAATTGCTCCTGTCTCTCTTTCAGGCTTTCCACTGGAATTAACGGGATAAAGATAGAGAATCAAGGCAAACAGTCAATGCTCATCTTCTTCAATGTTTCGGAAGAAGACTATGGGAACTACACATGTGTCGCCATTAACACCATGGGCTTCACTAATGCCAGCATAAATCTTTATGGTGAGTTTAAGGACTAGGAACCACCCAAAATGTTTACACCCATTATTTATTTATTTTTTTTGGGTTAAAGGGTCCATATCATGCTATTTTAATCATTATTTGTAAAAAATATATATATATATTGTGTGTTGATTTCTAGTTCACTGGATTTGAGTATGAAAGAAAACTCATCTTTTAAACTGGATAGATGCCTTAGTCCCCTCCGTGAGTCATCACCTTATCGTGGTGGAGGGGTTTGCGTGTCCCAATGAGCCTGGGAGCTATGTTGTCCGGGGCTTCATGCCCCTGGTAGGGCCACCCAAGGCAAACAGGTCCTAGGTGAGGGACCAGACAAAGCATGGCTCAAACGACCCCAATGATGAGTACAAACATTGGATTTTCGTTTCCCTTGCCCGGACGCGGGTCACCGGGGCCCCCCTCTGGAGCTAGGCCTGGAGGTGGGGCTCGAAGGCGAGCGTCTGGTGGCCGGGCCTATACCCATGGGGACCGGCCGGGCACAGCCCGAAAAGGCAACGTGGGTCCCCCTTCCCATGGGCTCACCACCGGTGGAAGGAGCCAAAGGGGTCGGGTGCGCAGTGAGTTGGGTGGCAGCCAAAGGCGGGGGCCTTGGCGGTCTGACCCCCGGCTACTGAAGCTAGCTCTGGGGACATGGAATGTCACCTCTCTGACAGGGAAGGAGCTCGAACTGGTGTGCGAGGCTGAGAAGTTCCGACTAGATATAGTCGGACTCACCTCCACACACGGCTTGGGTTCTGGTACCAATCCTCTCGAGAGGGGCTGGACCCTCTTCCACTCTGGAGTTGCCCACGGTGAGAGGCGCAGAGCAGGTGTGGGCATACTCATTGCCCCCCAGCTAGCCGCCTGTACGTTGGGGTTTACCCCGGTGAATGAGAGGGTAGCCTCCCTCCGCCTTCGGGTGGGGGGACGGGTCATGACTGTTGTTTGTGCTTATGCACCGAACAGCAGCTCAGAGTACCCACCCTTTCTGGAGTCCTTGGAGGGTGTGCTGGAGAGCGCACCCCCTGGAGACTCCCTCGTTCTACTGGGGGACTTCAACGCTCACGTGGGTAATGACAGTGAGACCTGGAGGGGCGTGATTGGGAGGAATGGCCCCCCCGATCGAAACCCGAGTGGTGTTTTGTTACTGGACTTCTGTGCTCGCCACGGACTGTCCATAACGAACACCATGTTCAAGCACAAGAGTGTCCATATGTGCACCTGGCACCAGGACACCCTAGGCCGTAGTTCGATGATCGACTTTGTAGTCGTGTCATCGGACTTGCGGCCGTATGTGTTGGACACTCGGGTTAAGAGAGGGGCGGAGCTGTCAACTGATCACCACCTGGTGGTGTGTTGGCTCCGATGGCGGGGTAAGATGCCGGTCCGACCAGGCAGGCCCAAACGTACTGTGAGGGTCTGCTGGGAACGTCTGGCAGAATCCCCTGTCAGAAAGAGTTTCAACGCCCATCTCCGGCAGAGCTTCTCCATTGTCCCGGGGGAGGCGGGGGACATTGAGTCCGAGTGGACCATGTTCCGCGCTTCAATTGTTGAGGCGGCCGATCGGAGCTGTGGCCGTAAGGTGGTTGGTGCCTGTCGTGGCGGCAATCCTCGAACCCGCTGGTGGACACCAGCGGTAAGGGATGCCGTCAAGCTGAAGAAGGAGTCCTATCGGGCCTTTTTGGCCTGTGGGACTCCGGAGGCTGCTGACGGGTACCGGCTGGCCAAGCGGAATGCGGCTTTGGCAGTCGCTGAGGCAAAAACTCGGGCATGGGAGGAGTTCGGTGAGGCCATGGAAAACGACTTCCGGACGGCTTCGAGGAAATTCTGGTCCACCATCCGGCGTCTCAGGAGAGGAAAGCAGTGCACCGTTAACACTGTGTATAGTGGAGACGGAGTGCTGTTGACCTCGACTCGGGACGTCGTGAACCGGTGGGGAGAGTACTTCGAAGACCTCCTCAATTCCACCAACACGCCTTCCTTTGAGGAAGCAGGGTCTGGGGACTCTGAAGTGGGCTCCCCTATCTCAGTGGTCGAAGTCGCCGAGGTGGTTGGAAAGCTTCTCGGTGGCAGGGCCTCGGGGGTGGATGAGATCCGCCCGGAGTTCCTGAAGGCTCTGGATGTTGTGGGGCTGTCGTGGTTGACACGTCTCTGCAGCATCGCGTGGACATCGGGGACGGTGCCTCTGGATTGGCAGACCGGGGTGGTGGTTCCCCTTTTTAAGAAGGGGGACCGGAGGGTGTGTTCCAACTTTAGAGGGATCACACTCCTCAGCCTCCCAGGTAAGGTCTATTCAGGGGTGCTGGAGAGGAGGGTCCGTCGGGAGGTCGAATCTCGGATCCAGGAGGAGCAGTGTGGTTTTCGTCCCGGCCGTGGAACAGTGGACCAGCTCTACACCCTCAGCAGGATCCTCGAGGGTGCGTGGGAATTCGCCCAACCAGTCCACATGTGCTTTGTGGACTTGGAGAAGGCGTTTGACCGTGTACCTCGGGGAGTTCTGTGGGGGGTGCTTCGGGAGTATGGGTTACCGAGCCCCCTGATACGGGCCATTCGGTCCCTGTACGACCGATGTCAGAGTCTGGTCCGCATTGCCGGCAGTAAGTCGAATTTGTTTCCGGTGAGGGTTGGACTCCGCCAAGGTTGCCCTTTGTCACCGATTCTGTTCATAACTTTTATGGACAGAATTTCTAGGCGTAGCCGAGGCGTTGAGGGGGTCCGGTTTGGTGGCCTCAGCATTGCATCTCTGCTTTTTGCAGATGATGTGGTGCTGTTGGCTTCTTCAAGCCGTGACCTCCAGCTCTCACTGGAGCGGTTCGCAGCCGAGTGTGAAGCGGTTGGGATGAGGATCAGCACCTCCAAATCCGAGACCATGGTCCTCAGTCGGAAAAGGGTGGAGTGCCCTCTCCGGGTCGGGGAGGAGGTCCTGCCCCAAGTGGAGGAGTTCAAGTATCTTGGGGTCTTGTTCACGAGTGAGGGTAGGTTAGAGCGGGAGATCGACAGGCGGATCGGTGCAGCGTCTGCAGTGATGCGGACGCTGTATCGGTCCGTTGTGGTGAAGAAGGAGCTGAGCCGAAAGGCGAAGCTCTCGATTTACCGGTCGATCTACGTTCCTACCCTCACCTATGGTCACGAGCTGTGGGTCGTGACCGAAAGAACAAGATCCCGGATACAAGCGGCCGAAATGAGTTTCCTCCGCAGGGTAGCCGGGCTCTCCCTTAGAGATAGGGTGAGAAGCTCGGTCATCCGAGAGGGACTCAGCGTCGAGTCGCTGCTCCTCCACGTTGAGAGGAACCAGTTGAGGTGGCTCGGGCATCTGGTTCGGATGCCTCCTGGACGCCTCCCTGGGGAGGTGTTCCGGGCATGTCCTACCGGCAGGAGGCCCCGGGGACGACCCAGGACACGCTGGAGAGACTATGTCTCTCGGCTGTCCTGGGAACGCCTTGGGGTCCCGTCGGATGAGCTGGCTGAAGTGGCTGGGGAGAGGGAAGTCTGGGCTTCCCTGTTAAAGCTGCTGCCCCCGCGACCCGACCCCGGATAAGCGGAAGAAGACGGACGGACGGACGGAGATGCCTTAGTCCGAGTGCTAAAGTAACGTCATTAAACCTTACTACTGCAGAATGTGAGCGCTGATGAAAGATTTACATTACTGTTAAATCTGTGCAAATCTGCCCAAAACAATAAAACATTACAAAATTTAAACATTAAATTTTGACATACTTAATAGTACTGCATTCTAAGGTTAGTCATTATCAAGCCATTAAATACAAAGTAAATGTTCCAAGATTTTGTAGTGTTGAAATGCAATTTAAGAATATTTCTCAGCAGGGGCGTGGTAGACATCGGGAAATTTTGGAGTTTCCCGAAGTCCAGTCCATTTGCAGGGTGGTCTCATCACCCGCCACCAACTATAAATAGTAATCTGTGCATGTCGGCAGTTGCCACGCACACCCCTGTCCTGTCAACAAACGACAAATAGGAATCGCTTAATGTCGGCCGGCGTCCACCCATGTTTGCATGTTTTCCTTATACTTTCACACCTTGACATTTTTTCCCCCCACAGAATAATCAATTTAACGTGGGAATTAGACATTGACTTGCCTGTGTGTAAACATATTAGCATTGCACTTTGTGATATATTGACCTGTCCAGATGTAGCCCAACGAACAGGGTACAGTTTGCACTATGAGCAATTGATTGGTTGAAGTTTTTTGTTGTTGTTGTGTATGACATATGTGACTATCAAATGACATATTTTAATCACATTTCTTAATGTAGTAGTAAAAGACTGGGGCTTGTTGTCACATGGGTAAGTTGTCATATTGCAATTATTTTCTCCACTAGAGGCCGAAACTAAAAGTGGAATACGGTGTAGTTTTCTTCCTCTATGTGATCCGGGTCGTGTCATGTGTCATGTCATGAGAATAGCACATTGTGAGCTGAGATGAGTGCTAATTTTTGCATTTTGCACACCAAAATAAGTGTTTTACAGATAAAAATCCTAGCAGTGATACATGTTAGAGAAGAGATTAAGGCAGTTGTCAATGTCAGTTATTGTTCTTTTATAAAAATAACTCTAATCTAGAGCTAGCATTTGCATACATTGTTTTTTATGGCACCATGTCTTGGTCATTTTGGGGTTAGCTGTCACACATGCAAAGAATGGATCATGGGGAAAAATGCACCTCTGACAACTTGATTTTCAGAATTGCCTTTTGGATGATGAGTCTGACTAGTAGGGACATTTGACCGTCAGGTTTTGTGTGTTTCTGTCCAGGTCAGGCAACCTAGAACGTTTAATAAACAACAAATCAGAAAGGAAGACAAGAGGTTTAAATTATTTTTGCTTGCGAGGAGAACAGAAAGAGATGTGCCCAGTTACAGTCTCTGGACACACTTTGCCGTTCCCTCTCTTTTTATTGAATATTCCCTAGTTACATAGTGGTCGCTGTTCTAAAGGGGAGGGGACACACACAACAGCAACCTCAAAGCAGTCACGGATACAAATCATCATGCAGATAATAATATAGACATGTTTTTCTTCAGCACTCAAAGTTTCACAGTCAAAGCTTCAAAAGTTCAATTGCAAAACATTCCAATCATCATCTTGTGATAAGGCCACAGTTCTTGTTTTTGAAGATGGAGGAGCATGAGTCATAATCTCTTTCACTTTCTTTACAGAATAAATGCTTCACAATACAATAAGAGAAAATGTGGGATGAATGTATGTACATTCATCCTAACAGTTTCAAAATGGATCTTCCAGTTGCTGACTGGTTTAAATTTCATGATGAACCAATGCATTATTTTTTGTAGTTTAATTTCACCTTAAATTTTAAGTTTAAGGAAGGCAAAGCCGGCATTTGAGCGAGGGCCATAGCCTACATGCCAGCAGTTCTTAAATCCAGTGCATATTGCATAATATTTATATATTGCTAAGTTCAACATTTTTTTCAAGCTCAATGATAAACATTTTCTGTGCATGACTTCAATGTACACTTTAATTAAAAAAAAGAAAAAGAATAAGAAGCAAAGAACGCAAATAAATGTGTCCTTGTTTTCTTAGTTGCCACATCCAGTATGACATTTTACCCATAAACTGAGACAACCTATCCAGTGGTTGGGCAACCTATCACATTTACACTCTCTATTTGCTTATATCTCGGCTCTGACACAAAATATGAACATGGCATGAATACATAATATATACCTGAGACTGTAAAAGGTGTGACATCAAGCCCCAGTCTCGCCTAGTAGTATGAACTGAGTTTTTTTGGGGGGGTTTTGTGAGCAAAGCACGGAAGACATTTTGCATTTTTGCCCCCTCAGGACCTGGCGCAATGCACGATGTCAACAGGGCAGCTGTTTTGCCCCAACTCTCCTTATGCACCTTACTGCTGATGACCTTCCTCTACCTACTGCTGAACTTCTAATGCTTCAATGGGACAACCTACAAGATTCTCTCTGCATCGGAAAAGAACAGACTGTAAAACGAATACAAATGAAGAGGGGCCAGTGTTTTTGAGTTTTTTTCAATCTCTTTTCTTATTTTGCAATGGAGTCTGTCCCTTCAGAATGTGTGGCATCAATCCAATGAAGGGAGGGGAAAAAACGGAATTGTGCATACTAATTTAATGCTGTTAAAAGTCTTGAGTTTGTGTATCCCCAAAACTTTTGTATGTGAAAAGAAAAATGAAAGTAAATGTAACTTGATGGTTGACTGTTTCTTGCCTAATATCGGAGTGCGCATTCTGATAATTATTATTGTGTAATGTCTATGTGTACAATACAACTTAACTTTTTTTTAAGTAAGCGATAAAGGGAAATTGATTGTTGAGTTTAATCTGACTGTATTTTTACAGTTATATGCAAAACAGAATAAGACATTCTTCATGGCAAGCAGTAAAAAAAAAACAGTACATAATGAATTCTCAGGCAAGTCCTACTACATAATGCATCTAAATTGTATTTTACATTAGTGTAGAAAATGTATAAATCTGTACAGATGAGAAACACATTATGATTTTGTTTATTTGTTGTACAGTATATCAACATATAAAGAATGACCTCCACACAATCACTGTGCCAGCAATTTCATGGCATAGTCATACAAAAAACACGGATGTGTTTTTCTCTGCTGGGTATGAATCGAACATGTTTAAAAGTACTGCAGTTTGGATAAGTTGTATGATTTGAGTCTGCTTAGCTTATGTTTGGTTTTTGTACTTCTTTTACATGTTGTCAGTTACAAACCACTTATGCAATCTCAAAACAAATGGAGGAAAAAAGCGAATTTGTTATAATGTGGATTAGAGAGGTCACTGTTTTAATGATGTGAATTACAGTACATATGGATTTTACGATCACTATATTGTGGACCCAACGCGAAAACTAGAAAATAAAATAACAAACAAGGTGGTATTAGCTAACTATACACGACACACTCTCATGCTAGTAGCTAGCATTGCATATTCAACAGTCTCTAATCTCTAATAGCTATTGTAATAAACTAAAATTAATATACAGTGTTGTTATCTTGACATCACATGTACTTACGGACAATTCTTGTCCAAAGCAACAACAAAATAGGATCCAACAGTCAGCGTAGTACATGAACGAGTCAACGTTGCGTGCAGCCACATTGGAGTTCTCTTTTCTTTCTTTTTTTTTTACTTAGCAAAACAATGAACAAAGCAACCACAGGGGGGCGCTCTAAGGCTTCACAAATTCAAACGGTGAACTTCTAAAGGACAGAATACACAATAAAAATATTAACGTAAGCTTAATGTGTTAAAAACAACACAGCAATGTCAGTACATAAATATAAATACTGGAATAAATATATTTTCAAACAGAGGTGGGCGTTCTGTCTGTCCATCAGTCTGTCATTGAGAGGATGCGTGTTTTGGTGATGAATGACGAATGATGAAAAACTTTGAAAAAAAAAAAATATATATACGTATATATAAATGACTTTTAAAAAATGAGGAAGAAGTGGGTGTTAATCCATCAGTGTAATTATCACTAATGGCGATAAGTACGGACCTGCCAGTCTGTCACTGAACAGACACCCGTTTTGTTGACGATTGACGTATAACATACTAGCGGAATGCTCACCTCTGTCTGTCGGTCCTAAAATTACAGATGACGAGAGAGTGTTTAAAAAAAAATGGCGGACTGATGATTACAGTTTAGTTGGGCTTGAAAAAATTACGGACTGGTGATGATGAAAGAGTGCCCATGGCGATGATGAATGACGGACTTGTATTTTTATTTTTTTAATTGCCCACCTCTATTTTTAATAGATGGTTAACATCTATCGCACGAGTGTGTTTTACTTTTAATTTATTTTAGGGTATTAAAGGGACAAAGGTTACAGTGTTTGTTTATGAAAACCTATATTTATCCAGGTACAGATCATCATTTGCAATGCTGAGCTGGCAGCAGACAGCAGGATAAAACAAAGCAAAACACAAAAAAGTACAAATACATAGACAACAAAAGTGACATATTTATGCACCTTCCGTTTTTAGTTGTTGAAGTTAAGCTACAAACAAGCATATTTCAAGCAGAGAAGAATCATTTTTAACGAATGTACCATGTTGAGACATGGTGGATTTTTCAAGTTTAATGGATATGCCTTAAACCCAAATTGACAAAAATAAATGGCAAACTCTGTCCTCAATTCTGGATGTATAGCTTAAGTAAGTTTTATTTTTGGTGTATTTTAATACAGCACATTTTCTGCCTTGGATAGGATTTTTATTTGATGAGATTGTACAGCACAAGTGATTTATTAAACAATGTTATAAAATTGTCCGGGTAACTCATGTGCACACTTTGAATTTAGTAATGTGTCAATGGCAAAACAACAGGAAAGAAGAGACTGATCTATGTGGGAATGCTTTTATTGTGATTATGTTATATGCTTGTAGTGTTGGTGAATCAGTCATCTGTCGACTGTCACTGGACATGAAGATCCAAAAGGCTACAAAGTTAGTGATGATGGATGTGACCCCTTTTATTTCAGATAGTTGAAGACAGTGTTGATGAAGAGTATTGATGTCATTTCCCCTCCAAATCAAATGAGGACTAAAGGTGTATTATGTATGGTAACATAAACAACAACTTTTTTTGTAGTTTAAATCATTTAGGTTCATGTATACAATATGTACTGTATTGTCGTACTTAATGCATAACACTATTTTTGTTGTCATTTCTAAAGGATGAGCACTTTAATGGCATAATTGTTAAATATGATTAATGACATTGCTGGGGATTTTGCTTACAATAGTCACTATTGTGGTATATTGTCATCGTACCATTTTATTGAAAATTGCAAAATTGTCCATAAACTGTTCAAGTGTGAACTCAAGTGGCCGCTCATTTTTTGTAAACATGTCTGCCTGTTGTTGTCAATTTGTGTGCAGAGGTGGCAAATCCAGGTCCAGAAAGGAAAAGCCCTGCCACAGTTTGGCTTTAGCCCCAGGTGCTAGCTAGCTAGGTCCCTAGCTAGCTCCCATGGTGCTTGTTTACCTGCTAGGGAGCTAAAGCCAAACTGTGGCAGAGTTTTTACTTTCTGGACCTTCTGTCACCTCTGTTTGTGTGTTTGTTTGTTAATTTTTTACAGAGACGTAACTGTTGAATGACTTAATTAGAAATATAATCAAAGAGGGTTGAGTTTAATGTCTCCTTTCATAGTCTTCTAAATGCATGATTGTTGATAAAAGGGGGACGACAAATATTTATGAAGTGATTAATTCCTGCATTAGCTAACCCACAACATTAAAACAAAATCCTTACAATTTATGATAGAAGACATCATCAGTTCCACAAATATTTATTTTGGCTCATCAACCATACGGTGAACATAATGAAATCGAAATAGTTTCAATATCATTACGCACAGTATACCTTAATTTTAAACATTCAATTTTGTAAGGAGACAAAGAACTGATTATCGGCGATTCTTGATAGATGGGCACTAGATGAGGAGTTTTTGCTTCTCATGTTCAGATGCAGCAAGCTTCTCTGACACTGATATTCTATCTATTAAAAAACAAACAAACAACTTCATTCCAGATAGGCTATAGACCTATTGTTCTGTTCATTAAGAAAGGTAGAATTAACTGCTTCTGCCAAAACAACAGACAATAAACAATATAGGTCGCTTGTATCTGTTATGCCCATATTATTTAAGTGACCTATGCAAACTTATTTGACGTGAGTGCTTTTGTTAGCTGTGTTCTCCATCTGGCTCTCATTGAAGGCTGTGACTCAAGGAACATCTTGTTTATGTCGAAGCTCAATAGCATCGAGTCTCCTGCCTATTTTGTTTATCAAATAGCTTTTCAATGGCTTCCCAAGGATAGTATTTGTACGACGGCAGATTAGGGTTAAGTACAAAAATATATTTTTTAGAGGGTGGGGGCAATATTCTGAGAAAAAAACTCTCAAATGTGCCACTTTATAAAGTCGCAAATCTGCTTTGCGAAGGTCCACATCCTAAGGATCAAGCATTTAAGTTAATTTGTTAGAATGTATATTTACTTGTACATTTATGTTTTCAAAATTATTATTTGCATATTCATACATTTTGGTATTTTTTGTGCAAGTAGCTAAGTTGTTGTGTTGAATCTGCTGCTCTCCGTCATTCACTTGCATTTTCCTAAAGTATGCTAGCTTCTGAATGGTTAGTGTTAGTCAGCTGATAGGGGATCAGGAAGTGTTGCTCTAGATGCCATGTATGACGAGTAAAGTTTAAATTAAGAATAAATCGAGCTCTATCCTGCTTTTTCATTTTATAAACAGTGTCCCATTAACCCCCAACGAATCCTCACATCACACCGGGGATCGACTTTGGGCCAGCTGCGTCGTGCCGGAGCCTGGCGCACGAATAGACCTATTTTCTATTTTAGCCGGACGACGCATCCATCAAATGGTAAACTAGCACAGAACACATCGAGCGGGACAGGAAGACAGTTTCAACATAAAAAATTCTGGTTACTTTTCAGAATAAAATACCCGCCAGATCCTATTACGCAATCATGTCATTATTTTTATTTGGACAACCTAAAAATTCATGCCGCAAGGAATGTCATAGTAGAAGCTGTGGGAGTGGACGGTAAGTTTCACACAGAGTAAAAAACAAAAATCATAATTACCTACAGGCAGCCATCAACTCCCTAAGTCCTGTGACCTTGTAGGAAGGTAAAATGGCTAATGCATATTCCACCTTTTGTCCAATCAGTGTTTCTTTTTTTTTTGTATGGAAATCCATCTGCTCATCCGTTTTCAATTCTGTGTATCCTGATTAAGGTCGTGGCTGAGCTGGATTCTCTCATACGACTTTGGATGGGGGCGTGCTACACCCTGGATTGGTCACTAATCAACTGAAGGGCATATGCAGTATATAAACAACCATTCATACTCACAGTACAATTTATATTCCTCAATGAGTCAAACATGCATGTTTTTAGAATGTCGGCAGAATCTGGAGTACCTCGGCGGTGGGGTTGGCGGCGGGGGTGGGGGGGGGGGGGGGGGCTATAGCTAAATTCAAACCTACAACCTCAGAAATGCGAGGATGATGTGACAACGATGAATCACTGTGCCACCCTTTATAAAAATTTATAATGAGTATGTAATACGTATATGTATGTATGTAGTTATTACTAAATCCAAATTAATGGGGCGATCATTTTTATTTTTTGAGAGAGGGCATGAGTAGAGGATGTCATATGAATTTTGGTGACGAGTAATCGTAGTTTTTGGACAGAGATATTAAGCTTTTTAGACTCCCTCAGCAGCCAGAAAGCCCAGCAGCGTGCACACTGACTCGCGGCACAGACAAAGGCTCCCACAGGTACCCCCGACAGCACAACTCTGGTCCTTTGGCTGGTTGGCTGGAGCCTTTTTTATGCTTAACAGAGGTGGCAAAACCAGAAAGTAAAAACCCTGCCACAGTTTGGCTTTAGCCCCTGATGCTAGCTAGCTAGCTCCTTAAAAAGTAAACAAGCACCATTGGAGCTAGCTAGGGAGCTAGCTAGCTAGCGGGCATCCCAGGTGAAATTAATTAATTCATTAATTGCAGATTACTACAAAATAGATAGATGATATTGAAAATGAATGCCCATTTCAATTTCCTGAGCAAAAAATAGATATTTTGTTTGTGAATAATAGGCCATCTTTACAATAGAGTCCCTATAAGTGTTGCTACTAACTAAATGCAAAAATGCTTCAGGATCTTTATATTTTTGTACAAAGATTTTTAAAATGCTGCCAAGCAGGGATTTGAGAAAAATAGCATGACACATTTAAGCAGCACATCTCATAACAAGGCTGAATCTTTGGGAAATGTAATCTTTCAGGATTTCCAACAGTTTTTTAACAGCTCCAGACTATTTTGCAACATGTTAAACAGTTATCCTCCCCTGCACAGTTCCATAGAATAGCAAAAACGATATATATATATATATATATATATATATATGAAAACAAAATTATTGTATGAGATGTAAAAAAAAAAGTTGTGCTTGTTATTCATTTTTCATATTTGTGCTTATGTTTAGTTAGTTCTATTATGGTGGCTGCCACACAAAATAGTTCTAGCAAGCAACAGTTAGCAGTTGAATCACCAAAAAATGAAATAAAAAAAGTTTTGGTCATTTTCCACAGTCAGTAAACGTGTTTATTTAATGAAAACAATACTTTCACTTGGTCTAAAGCTAAACTGGATCTACACCCACCCGCTCCAGCTCCACCCACCCGTGCATCCGCCATCTTGATTTGTTGAGTGAGCGCAGACTTTTATATGAATTTACTGTATAAGTCTGTGAGCGAGCGTCGCGAAGCAGAGCTCGCCTTGTTAATATTTTGCAAACACAGTAAAAGCAGAACCAAATTAGTATATATATATATACTGTATATATATATATATATATATATATATATATACATATATATATATATATATATATATATATATAATATGTAGAAATTGCAACAGTTGCAGAGAAATTAACATACTTTTCACATGTTATGCCTTTATTTACATTTTTTTGACATAGAAAATACGTACAAGTTGTACAGTCTACTGCGATATGGGACTGTACAGAACTTAGAAATACAACGGCAAGAACAGCACCATACAGGCTTCTCTACACAGCAAAATCACCAGTGTTAGATTAACACTGAGAGCAGAATATCAACATATATTAAAATTAAAGGTGTGTATGCATTACAACATATACAGTATGTGATTAAGGTGTGTATGTGGCTCATTGACTTTCAAACATATTCTAAGCTTGGATTTAACAAGTCAGATCTGGTTTTAGTTTATGTTAAAAAAATTGATAGGAGTCTGATATTTTCAGAAATGTTCTATTTAGGTGATTTCTTCATTGAACATGCACTGTATAGAGGTAATCTCGACTTTGTGTGGTCAGAGAAAATGAACTGAAAAATGTGATTAGCCACAATAAATAAATAATTATTCAAGGAGCACAGGTACATTTTCATGCAGCGACAAGTAGCATTGAATAGTTGAACCATGTCCAGAATTATTTTTCTTCTATTAGATAATATGCAATTACTGCACCGCAGTAATAATGTTCTTAATGTTAAAAACACATTGACACATGACATAAAACATTAACAATATAACAACCATCCATTCATAAACCAATTAAATATTTTACCCCATTCCTTCATATATTTTGTTGCTTGGTTACATATGAAAGAGGAGCGATTCAAAGTCTCCTTTCACCAGTGGGTCAGAGATGTCATGATCACAGCATGCATGACATCACTCAAGTCTGCTAAATTAGCCACGTTTGAAAGTAAACAAGCAACTGTAGCATCTGTTGGTGAATAACGTACATACATACAGAAGAAAGGTTACATTTTACAGTCTCAATTAGATCCTCCTCACGTTACTTTCGAAGGCCAATTTTCAGTGGTCCTTTTCCACATCTCCTCCAGGCCCCATGTTGACAATGCTCCTTATCCCCAGCAACTTCATCCATCCATCGAAAAACAGTCTAGTAGTGCTGACATTTCTGTTGAATCAACATGGGGCTGTTGCAAAAATGTTGCCCACTTCGGCACAAAAAAAGAAGAAGAAAAAAAAGCTCGCCAGGGGCACAGATGGGATTTTGGAACTGGGGGGATGGAAACTAAGAACAATAAACATTTATCAAAACAATAAAACAAAAAATTTTGATAAAAATACACTGAATATTGTTTTTTCTATCTTTCACATTGAGCAATTATTACAGCGTGGTTAAGTGTGCACTGTGGTGGTGTGTTCATTTAAAAATCGGAATTTAGCACTGTTATCACTGTAGCCAGAGTTGCGTGCTATCAGCGCTTGCCAGCCTTATAAATGTACAACAAAACAGGTAACTTTCACGGGAAAAAAAAACTGTAATTTTCCGGCAGCTGGGGTGCCAGAAAAATACTGTGAAATAACAGAAAATTACTTTCTCATTTTAAAAAAACCCCTGTAAATTTCCGGCAGCTGGGATACCAGAAAATACTGTGAAATAGCAAGGAGGGGTGGTGGGGGTGGGGGGGGAAGGTGGAACTTTAATGTTTATGTGATAGGCATATAGCATGTATAGTCTGGCTTGGCTTGTAAGATTTGTCTGCCTTGCTGAGTTGGAGATCCAACTTGAGGAAGAAGGTTGATTAAAATCTTGATTCAAAGGTATAAGTTCCAACATTTTTTTATGTAACTTCAACGCATCAGTACAGTAGTTGTACCACGACATACTGTATGCTGTTCAAGCTCCATACCTGTCTTACGTGATTTCATCAACCCCGACCCTCCATGCAGCGTCCACATTGCTTACCGCGCACCTTGAGAGCGGGTTACCAGGGTTGCCTGGGGCTTCGCTGTGACAAGCCTGAAGAGGTGCTCTGTTCATGGTCTGCTTTTTACACACGCCTCTCTCTGAGTCTGGATCTGAGTCTCTGAGTCTGAGTTCTGTCCCCGACCCTGTTTCAAATGGCCTGGGAAGGCACCTTGTGCTCGGCCACCTTTTTACCCACGCCACGCCCCTCTGCTGGATCTCCAGGCTGGCTACCAGGGGCCAGGGGCTGGCTTTGGCTAAGTGGACGATCAGTACAGAAAAATATGGTGGACAAGCAAACACTGTCGTAAATAACAGTGTTGTCTTCTTCCTGATTCTTGGATTTCCTTTATTTTCCTAAAGAAATGTAGACCATTCACCCCAAGTTGTTGAAGTTGATAGTTTATTGAAAAATAAATAAATAACATTGTTTTTTACTTCTGTAGCGAAGTGTTGTTCATATGCCGCAGACGCTCTTTACTGCCTCCTATAGCATGGGAGAATATCAACCACAGCTAGGACAAGAATGAAGGTAGCAAAACGTGTGCTCGCAGGCGTACATGCATCAAGCACACCTTTCGAAAGTGGAGGGGACAGATCGTGGCTGTAAAGCAGCAATGGCCGAATCGCATTGAAAATTGCCCTCAATAGAAAGAGTGAGAATACAAGCATTGGCTGCCATAAGGTAGGGGGGTACTGATGATTTTGGAGTTCTTAACAACTGTCCTTTTTTGTGGCAGCACCAAACCAAACTGTGATGGAAGAACACAGAACTGATTGGTCTACATGGAACCATTTATTCCGATTAGAATGAATCCGAACGGCCAAACGGAATAAAAATGCTCCATATAAACACCTCAATCGGAATGAAAACACTGAATCCGAAGGAAATTTCATTCAGAATCACAGGGGTGGTATATTCCTTTTGTCAATCCGAACGAGCGTCATGTATACACTTCATTCAGAATGGCGAGGCTGCATGTGCATGCTCTGTCTTGACATAAATGCGTCTTGATGTCATCGTTTCCACCCACTAAAATAGCGGCATCCCTCCAGAGCTTGTCTGTGAGGGGAGAACTTGTTTTTAAGTACTTGAAACTTGTTTTTATCAAGATGTTGCTTCAATAAAAGTGTATTTTCCTCAGTGGCACTGTCTCCAGACCAAGCAACATTGCTGGTCTCACCATAGTTTTATAAACCTTTCCTTTCATTTTAGCTGAAACTCTTCTATCACATATCACACCTGACACTTTTCTCCACCCGTTCCAGCCTGCCTGCACACGCTTTATCACTTATTTTCCGCACTCTTCATTGCTCTGGACTGTTGACCCTAAATACTTAAACTCCTCCACCTTCTTGGTCTCTTCTCCCTGTAACCTCACTCTTCCACTTGGGTCCCTCCCTTTCACACACAGATACTACGTCTTGCTACGACAAACCTTCATTCCCCCTCCTTTCCAGGGCAAACCTCCACGCCTCTAGCTTCTCTTCCACCTGTTTCCTGCTCTCACTAAAGATCACAATGTCATCTGCAAACATCATAGTCCATGGAGATTCCTGTCTAATCTCGTCTGTCATCCTGTCTATTACCATAGCAAACAAGAAGGGGCTCAGAGCTGATCCCTGATAAAGTCCCACCTCCACTTTGAACTCCTTCGTCACACACCTCACCACTGTCTTACAGTCCTCATACATGTCCTGCACCACTTGAACATACTTCTCATACAAAACCACATTTCCTCTCTGGGCACCCTGTCATAAACTTTCTCCAGATCTACAAAGACCTTCTTTGTAGTTCTCTATCAACATCCTCAAATCAAATACTGCATCTGTGGTACTCTTTTTTTGGCATGAAACCATACTGCTGCTCACTAATGTTCACCTCTGCCCTCAGTCTAGCTTCAACTACTCTTTCCCATAGCTTAATTGTGTGGCTCATCAGCTTTATTCCTCTGTAGTTGCCACAACTTTGCATGTCTCCCTTGTTCTTAAAAATGCTGGTGCTCACCAGCACACTTCTCTATTCCTCAGGCATCTTCTTACTATCTAAGATCCCGTTGAACAACCCAGTCAGAAATTCTACTGCTACCTCTCCTAGACACTTCCATACCTCAACAGGTATATCATCAAGACCAAGTGCCTTTCCACTCTTCATCCTCTTCAATGCCCTTCTCACTTCATCCTTACTAATCTTATTGGAAAGAAAGTACTAATCTCTACTTCCTGGTCCACAAGAGTCACCTCTTCAACTCTTCGTTCTCTCATTTTCCTCATTCATCAACTCTTCAAAGTACTCTTCCATCTTCCCATCACACTACTGGCATCTGTCAACACACTTCAATCCCTATCCTTTATGACCCTAACCAGTTGCACACCCTTCCCATCTCTGTCTCTTTGCCTTGCCAGCCTGTGTAGATCAGTCTCTCCCTCCGTACTATCCAACCTAGCATCGTAAGCGCCTTGTTTGGCCTTTTGCCACTTTTACTTTCACTTTCACCCTACGCTTCAATTCCCTGTACTCCTGTCTACTTTGTTCAGTCCTCTCAGTGTCCCACTTCTTCTTAGATAACATCTTTCTCTAGATCCACTTTTGCACCTCCTCATTCTACCACCAAGTCTCTTTATCTCCTTTCCTTTCCTGTCCTACCTGTCTACCCTGATCACATTTTCTGAGTTGTCCAGTCATTTGGAAGCACCTCATGACTACCCAGAGCAGTCTCAACTCCTTCCTGAAAGTCATACAACACTCTTACTTTTTCAGCTTCCACCATTTCTTCCTCTGCTCTGTCTTTGCCGTCTTTATCTTCCTCACCACCAGAGTCATGCTAACAACAGCCATTTCCATTCTTTTTGCAAAGTCAACCACCATCTGTCCTTCTGCGTTCCTCTTCTGGATACCAAACTTGCCCATTACCTCCTCATCACCTCTGTTTCCTGCACCAACGTGTCCATTGAAGTCTGCACCAATGACAACTCTCTCACTTCTAGGGATGCTCTGCATCATTTCATCAAGGTCCAACCAAAAGTTTTCCTTCTCCTCCAGCTCACATCCTACGTGTGGCACATACCCACTAACAACATTGATCATCACAACTTTGATTCCTAGCTTCAGGCTCTTCACTCTATCTGACACAATTTTTACCTCCAGGACGTTCCTAACAAACTCCTCCTTCATAACTCCTACTCCATTTCTCTTCCAATCTACACCATGATAGGATAACTCGAACCCTGCTCCTAAACTTCTAGCTTTGCTCCCTTTCCACCTGGTCTCCTGAACACACAATATGTCCACCTTCCTCCTCTGCATCATGTCAACCAGCTCTCTGCCTTTTCTTGTCATAGCTCAAACATTCAAAGTCCCTACTCTGTCCTAAACTGTTGGTGTTCCTCTTCTCTTTACTCCTACAAACACACTTTCCTCCTCTCCTTCTTCGACCAACAGTAGTCCAGTTTTCACCGGCACCCTGTAGGTCAACAGTACCGATGGCGGTCGGTGTTAACCCGGGCCTCGACTGATCCCGTATGGAAGTCATATATTTGATTCGCATGTTTGATTTGGCTTAAGTTTTTACGTCAGATGCCCTTCCTGACACAACCCTCTGTATTTATCCAGGCTTGGGACCGGCACAAGGAGACACTGGCTTGTGCCCTGTTGCTGCTACATTGCTCATATCTATTTAAGTCAATGCTGCAAATTGTGAGATGCCAAACTGATTTTCATTGGTCCTGTGACATTGATTGCCGTTTTCTGACTAGCAAATAGAATGAAATGTAACCTCATCTTCTTGTAAGATGTTTTTGTGTGCTTGTAATGCCGCTCTGCAGGTGGTTGGATAATTGCTTTCCCGCTACCACCCTGCTGATTCGCTGCTACAAAAAGACCAACTAATGTGGCCTCTGCGGATTGACTGCTGTGAGCAGTGATGCCGGTAACTTAAAACAGTACTCGTATTAAATGTTAATTAACTTAAACATCTTAAAATTAACATTTGTAACATATCTTTTTTTTTTTTTTTTTTTTTTTTTTTACAGGAGAGCTCAGTATTGTTCATTCGATTTGACATCATCATTGCTCTCCTTTTTTTTTTTTTTTTTTAAAAATCCAACAAATCAATTAAAAAAATGTAATAAATGTTTTTTTTGTAACATATCTACAGGCCACTGGAGTAAGTCACATCATGTATAGTATACATAGCCACATGTGTCATTGAAGTGTCTGCATTCAAAGCAAATAATAGCAGCTAACTACTACTCGGCTGCAATACTGTATTGTGGCCCTCGTTTTCCTCTTGTAATACAGTATTATGAAGAGGAAAATGAGGACCACCAGACCAAAAAACAAAGAGCTAACAGCAAGCATCAGGGAAGCCTGGGCTTCCAGGACCCCCAGGCAATGCCACGGCACATCGAGGCAGTGATTAAGGCAAATGGATTCCCAACCAGCTATTGAAGATTGACATATCGTTTGAAAATACCTACCATCCTTTTTTTCCATGCAAAACAGTGGGAAGTATGCATGGTGATTTCTTCACAGTATTCAAATTTTCCGGCATCCTGTTTTCGTGGGTTTTATGAGCTGGAAGCCCAAATAATGAAAAGATAAACAAATACATACTTGAAATCAGTTACTTTGTGCGCCCTGAATCTATAACCTATTAAAGTTTGACTTTAATTTCCATAATGGAATCATGGAAATTATTCAACTTTTCAAGGGTATTCAAATTTTTTGACGAGCACCTGTATCGCGACCTACATAAACCTAAACACTTCCTTGTCAGTTAAAAAGGGTAGAGATGATAGAACAAACTGATAGGGTGCAAGATACATGCTTTGAGATGATGTTATATCACTTCCATTTTTGCTTAACTGCCCATCTTGCCTTATCTTTACACAAGATTTCACTTCTGAAAAGTAATAGCTACTCCATCCCAAAAAATCCACACATCTTATTCTTTGAGTACAAATTTAATTACAAATGGCAATGATGTTACAAATACAGTACTCAGGAGTTGTTTTTGAGTCTTTAGTAGGATTTTTTTTTCTGTCCTGTAGAGTTTCATGGTGGAGCATAGGCTTGTGGGTATGAGGCTCTTTTGGTTATATCTCAGGTTAAAGCTGAGATGATTCCAGTACTGCGCACATTTCTGAGGCATCCTTTCTTATTCCTGCACATTTGTGAGGGTATCAAACACAAAATGATGCATGTGAATGTTGTCATTTCATTCTCAGGGCATTGAATCCATTGCAGCTGAACTGTTATGATTGTCTTAGAAATGTTTCGCCTCTCATTCGAGCAGGAGCCATGAGTTCAGGCACATAAGATATATCGATTGTCAAAAACAGTAAGCTGTCTTTTTTTGGAGTGTGATGTCTACATTGAAGACTTTTGACTCCAATACCCAATGGAATACAAACTGATGATGTTCCCACAGGCATAAGAGAATACAGTAGGCACCTGAGGGAGGCCCTACAAACTTGTGTTCGCCCCATCTGCTCATTTGTCAAAAGTGCCTCTAATTGCTGAAGGACCAAGAGCAAGGTGGACGACGAAGAAAACGAAGGCAACAACAATGTCATTCTGTATGAAAAAGGAGTACGTACATGAGAAACTCAAACCAACATTCCGGTATACTGCACTTCAAAACTAGTAACAACCTGCGATAAAGGCTGCTATATCCCAAAGACAAGACACCTCATAGGCCTACTGAAGACATTTAATATTTTCAATTTGATGTTTTACTGTTTTTGAGTTTACTTATAGGCATATCAATGTGATATAATCATGAGTGTTTAAAAGAATACAGTGGGATGGTGATTTTGTGAACTTAATTTGATCTTTGTACCCTCAAATGCTGTTGGAGGGGCAATGTGCATGATGTGTCAGAGTCTTTTGGCATTAGAGACTAAAAGTCTGGGGTTAGATCCTAATTGCATTTCTCCCCCAGTCAAGAAGGGGAACTGTATGTAAATGTCTGTTTACTAATAACATCACGTCTGTTTGCTAATAACATCACACATTTGGTCACTAGGAGATGACATGTCTGCCCTTTGTTCAATCAAGAGCCAGGAGGAGGAACCTTTTATCTTTTTTGTATAAATGAGTCGATGTTCATACAATTGTCACACACTTGGAATCATCACGTTGCATTCTGATGTGGTATTCTGACTGTGTCTTTAGAGGCCTCTAAATAAATTCTTGCAGGAAAACTTCTTCATCAGATCCTGAATACAATTATTTGGACACGCAAAGATTACACTTAATATAGTAATTTAATATTCCTTCAAAATGGTGACCCCGACGTGATTTATTGAGACGTTTTTCAACAGCTGTGATTGATCCTGAACACCGGATTTCTAAAGCGCAAAAATATTAACAAGGTGAGTGGACATTTTATCCACGTAGAGAAATTCTGGTTGTTTGGGATCAATACAGTTGCATTTCGTCTGTGCTAAGTTGTATTTGGGATCTGTGAACAAGTTAGGGGGTTGTAGTAATATTTCTTACGGTGGGACGGAAAGTCCTCGATTTTGAAAATTACTGCGACATTGAACCATGCATGGGAGTTTTTTCCGCGGTGGAATAGGTTGTGTTTTTATTTCTTCGTATGAATAAGCCGTCAGTATATAAGATACTGGGAGTGCGGAGTGGATTAGCCGCCTGTGTGTTAACAAGGTGTGTGCTGTGTGGAGTTATTGAACCGAGGGACATAATTCCTCGGTGAGTGTCTGTTGTGTTAAATAAGAAGCCGGGAAAATATTAAGACGCGCATAGGAATGCCCCGTGTTTACGGAAGTGACGTCAAGTCGAAGCGCTTCGCCGTTTAAAACGGCATGTGACATTGAGTACCACGGGGGATTGGCTGTTGGGTTGATTGTAGTTGTGTTATTAGCCGCTAAGTGTTGATCACACTTAAGTGAGTGCTGTTGTGTGTTTTGTGCTTTAAGCGGCCTGTGTTGATCACACAAGGCGTCTGCTGTGTTGAACACCCGTATATTAACGGTGTGTGGTGTAATATTAGCCGTCCGTACATTGTTACGTTCGAGAGCTGTGTGGTTTAAGCCGCCCGTGAAGATCCGGATATATTTGTTGAAGTCGCGCAAAAGGTATTTAATATCTGTTTCGTTTTCGTCTTGTTTGTGTTTGTCTGAAAAAAAAAAAAGAAAAATATTTTTTTTTGGGGGGATTAATGAGAATACTTTTGATCTGTTATATCGTAGTATAATAAGTGAGACGTCACTGACTTTATAAATATTAAAAACGACTAATTACTACATATTATGGACGAAAAAATTGACCGTAACTAAGGAGGTTTGCATAGACTTCCGGTCGAGAGTCAGAATTGGTCGCTAAGCGAACAGTGAGTTCATGATGCTGGACGCATTTCCACCACGGCGTCAACGTAAGTATGAAACTCTTTTAAATGTATGAATGCGCACGAATTGTGATAGTGGTTGGTTCTCACCGTTGTAAAGTGTGGTGTGTTTGTGGAATTTGATTGTGTAAACAGCGCCAGACGCTGATTACCTCCGTGAAAAACACTTCTATAAGTTTCTTCGAATGGAAGAAAAGTTAGACGGTGCGCAGATGGCGGTGTTAAGTGATTTTGAGAATGAGGAAACTGATGCTAAGCTAGCGGCTCTGACAGCGTACGAGTTTTGCGCAGGAGATGAGTTTTTGGTAAGATGCTACCGTGCGAATCTGTTTTTAAGGCTAAGGATGAGTTAGCTGCGGGCAGCCGCATCTGTTAAGAAATTGGAACATAAATTGGAGGAAGTGTTGACTGTGAAAGATGACCCGCGGGGAAAATTTGAACCAAGCGAGAGCTCTTGGCTTAGAAATGAATTGTTGAGTGAACGCGTTTGTTTGTTAAGCTCCATGGTGTGTTGTGGCCACGCGGTTTTTCGTTGGTTGTCTTACAATGTGCGCGACGTGTCTGTGTCGCAGCCGTAACGTTGCGATGGATTGTGCGCGAATAAGTCGACATTTGAGCTATAAGTACGTGGTGAAGTTATTATTAGACGAATAAACGGTGTATTTTACAAATGAGTGCGCACTTCGGAGAGGTTTGTGTTCGTCTGTGGTTCAACAACTGAGACGCCACTGAATTAAGTTGAGGAGTGTGTGTTGTGTGAGTGTTTGTTGAAACTATGAATATGTGAAGCATGTGTGAATTGTGAGTTTAAAGGGGGGATTTGATTTCTTCTTGTTTTTGTGTTTTTTCTCCTCAATGCCTTTATGACAAGGGAGAGGAAACTGAAGTTACAGTAAGTGAAAGAAGGACTGAGTTTGTTGGAAGGCAGGTATTTTGTGTCTCCAAAAATGAGCGAGATAAGATAGGATGTATATGAATGGCGTTTTGTAGGAAGAGGAAAAGAGTAGATTTCAATGGAAAAGAGGTGGAAAAAAATTCCTCTCTCTCCAGTTTCTTTGTCCTCAAAAAAGGGTGAAAAAGAATGGTAGCAGGAAATCTGCATATTTTGAAAGGATGGGGGCCGTGAGCTGCTGTTTTAAGAAGGTGGTGATTTGTACTGTTGTCTGTTAAAATTAAATTAAACTAGATAAAAAAGGACAGGGGGGTGTGATACGTTTAGTCCTCTCTTCCATTGTCTCCATTTGGGAGACTTGTAGTCTGTTGTGTGTGTGAATAGCAGGGGTCGTCCCAAGGCTAATCTATTAAAATCAAATTGTTCCTGTTATGCGGAACGACATAGAGGTCTAGGTGTTAACTACAGGCCACTATCATATTATTTTTAAAATCAGATCTGTGTAATATAGGTGAATAAGTAATAAAACCAAATTTTAATTGAAATAGACTTTTCATTTTTGATTTTTATATTTCCCCTGCATCTCTGATAACTTATTCGTAGGTGTGAAAATGATTTAACCTTTGTCTTTATCTGAGTCCCATTCTAGAAGTCTGGAAAGGACTTCCATCCAAGTGGCCAGACTGACAGCTGTCACATTTTCTTAAATTTGAGGTAACACATAATGAAGATGTCTATGGTAGACATATGCGTAAATATAGTACTACTACTTGCTATAGTGTAGTGATCAAATTCAAATAAAACCACAAAATAAATAAATGAATAAATTGAAAATAGTTTGAAAACCAAAAGATTTTGGGGGAATTTTTTATTTATTTTTTCTTGGAAATTGTATGACAACAAGCAGTGTTCTCTTGCTATGATCTCATCTCCCTCTGTCTGTTCCGAGTGTATAAATGTTTCAGGCAGGTTCAATCTTTGACTGAAAGGTGTTTCACTTGGGTGACTCAACCGAAAAGTGCTGGAAATGGAATGAACAGCATTCTCCTGCTATGCTTGATGTTCAGAGTGGACGGCGAACTGAACAATGGTCACTTTCGGGGGGGAAGTGACCACACGGACTGCAAAAAGGATGGTACACTGTAAATCCGCTCGTCCTGTGACTGTTCAATGACTCTTATGCATTGTTTGAGCATAATGTCCAGCAATTTTTTGAGCAGACAGGATTATCATCGATTCTGTCATGATGAACTTTTCCTGAGAACTCCAGTACACAAAGCCCAGTGCCCGCTTTGAACTATGCCCTGCATAAACTGCTATCGACAAGGACAGGAAGGAATATGAACTCCGGTTGTGGACTCAAAGTTCTGGAATCATCTGAGTTTGGTGCCTGAGGTCGTATGTTGTATTCTGTTTGTAGACATTTGCACTCTGTACTATGTCAGAAAGGAGATGTGATCTATAGCAACGCAGTTTCGGAAATTGAGAACAGCTTATGTGAATTAGGGAAGTATAAAATTTATTCTAATCTTTAAATACTATATTTTCCGTTGTTTGATGCTTGTTGAATTTGGCCTTCTAGTTTTTTTCCCATTTCTCTTTTATAACTTTGGCTTCTCAGAGTGGACTCAGATATGGAACACTTACGGCAAATTTGCTGGTTAAATTTTTAATTTTGATTAAGCTCAACAGCACTGATCTTTGGATTCCACGGGGAATGCACAAAGGCAAAGTTCCCTGCTGTGTTTTTACAAGCCCCCACTACTCTGTAGAAGAGGTGAGGTTAGTTGGCATTTTAAGAATACTTTTTGGTTGGTTTAAAGTAGGGGTTTTGTTTTTCTGATTATAACTTGTTTCTTTTACTAGTTGAGATGGCAGATATTTGGAAGATTTGTGACCTGCAATAGATTAATGGGGTTGTTTAAAAAAAAAAATAATAATAATAATAACAATTCTTCTCTTCCTGACCCTAAAAGTCCTCCGCTGCAGGATCTTAATTTACATCTGCTTAAGTTGGTTGTTTTTCTAATCTACAGGATTCAAATTTACATTACAAACTCTTGCCTCAAAGGCTTTTGTTTTGATGGCTCCTGGCTAGCTCAGCTGGAAATCTTTTTATAGTTCTGGTGTTGGCCAAATTGTCACAATTTGGTTGTTTTTTAATCTACAGGACACAAGGTGTCTGTTTTTCCTCTTTGAAGCAGCAATTTGGAAGCGGCTGCAGTTTTCACATTCAGATCTGAAATGATCAAAATTGATCTTTATCAGATGGGGGAATGATTGGTCTGTCTGAGTTTGTTGAAAAGGAAGTCTGATGTGAGAATGATTGGTCTGTCTGATGTGAGAATGACTGGTCTGTCGGTGTATCAAAAGGAAGTCTGATGTGAGAATGAAGTTTGGTGTGAGGAATTTACAGGCAAAGAATGGAGCGGAGAATTGGAGGATTTGACTTGGAGGAAACGTAAGTTCTACAAAGATGACAAAAGACGACCCTTATAGCAGAAATACGGTAAGTATGTTCCATCTCAGAAACGATTGAAAAGTATAATTTCTAGAGCCCATGGAATATGCCATTTAGGTGTGGAAGGAACATTGACACACCTCGGTGACATTTTTTCATGAGACAAGTTGTTAAAAAGGAACTGCAGTGTTTATTTAAGGTATGAGTATAAATCTCTTCTCAGACTGTTCATGGCCCGGCCGGACATGAATAGTTCTGAGTTAAGATGATGTTGTTTTTAAATGATTTACACTGCTATAATAAGAAACCAGCGTTAAAAATACAGAAATTTGATGTACGACAAAGAGCACATTTATGCTAAAATCTACAACAGTAAATATCATGGTAAAATATTTGATTAATCATTATCTACCATCATAAGGGTTTCCTAGGATGATTGGATCAGACAAACCCACTTGAAAAAACAAAACTTCATAAGATATAGAAAAGGCATTGAGATTAAAACATATTTGATTTAGTATATTATCTCTGATCTCAAGGACATTAAAGAAAAATAGAAATATTAAACAATTGGCCTCATAAAGTTTCAATGGCAACAAGACTTTCATTATTATGCCATTGAATGTACAAATGTCATTAAACGGATTCTGTTTGAATGCCACAACAAAAATAACTTTTTCCGTGTCCAACAGCATGTTTCAGGACCTACAGAACTTAAACAATTAACATTTGCTAAAAAAAAAAAAACAGGTGATCTTTTCAAAGTAAAGAATGAAGACTATGTATGTTATGAGTGACTAAATGAAAATGATTTTGCACACAGATTGGTTTGCTGATCATAATGGTGGGGGCCACATCCACCACATGTGAGCCAAGAGGTCCCAGGCTCATCAAATCACATCAATTGAGACCGACTGAGGGGGTTGACTAAGCTGCTGATCTGCGTCCACACCAATTGGAGTCATCTAACGGATCCCACCACACCCGGTTCCAGTGTCTACCTGACAAGCTGCCCAAGGACAAGGAGGAGGTCGCTGAAAGAAGATTCATTGGAGTGCCTTTTCCCTGGGCACGGATTGACACAGTTGGAAAAGCTGATCAAGTGTCAATCTGCTGTTTGAAAGGGGGAAATCACTCAAATCCCCTTTTCATCAATTCACAAGGAAAGAGTCACACTGGGAATGAAGTCCCGTGACCTTTCCTGCGATCTCTGGCAGTGAGCCAGGGTTCAGAAAGAGGCTGACAAACGCCTCTTTTTTAAAAAAATTTTGACCAACTGTCGAACGCACTTTTCATTCAACAAGACCTTCATCAGGAGATGGCTTCGAGGAACGGACACATCTGCTATTGCGTCGTGACACTTAACCACATCACATAGTGTTATGCCTCACATTTATTATGCCCCTTCCACTGAATTTTTTAATGAATCAATGAATTCTGACTGCTAAGCCCCTCTATCTTTCTCTCTCTCTCTCACCTGCTATTCTTATTTCTAAACTCCAAACATAAACATTGCTTCGTTTTTGCGACGATCAAGATTCGCGCTGGACTTTCTCTCTAGACTATTGTGGGATTAAATGTCCGGTTTTTGAACTTATAGAAGTTCAATGGTAGGACTGAAGACATTTAATATTTTCAATTTGATGTTTTACTGTTTTTGAGTTTACTTATAGGCATATCAATGTGATATAATCATGAGTGTTTAAAAGAATACAGTGGGATGGTGATTTTGTGAACTTAATTTGATCTTTGTACCCTCAAATGCTGTTGGAGGGGCAATGTGCATGATGTGTCAGAGTCTTTTGGCATTAGAGACTAAAAGTCTGGGGTTAGATCCTAATTGCATTTCTCCCCCAGTCAAGAAGGGGAACTGTATGTAAATGTCTGTTTACTAATAACATCACGTCTGTTTGCTAATAACATCACACATTTGGTCACTAGGAGATGACATGTCTGCCCTTTGTTCAATCAAGAGCCAGGAGGAGGAACCTTTTATCTTTTTTGTATAAATGAGTCGATGTTCATACAATTGTCACACACTTGGAATCATCACGTTGCATTCTGATGTGGTATTCTGACTGTGTCTTTAGAGGCCTCTAAATAAATTCTTGCAGGAAAACTTCTTCATCAGATCCTGAATACAATTATTTGGACACGCAAAGATTACACTTAATATAGTAATTTAATATTCCTTCACTACCCAGAAAAACAATCTGGTGTATGCTGTCAAGTGCATTGATGTAGTCTCTGATGTACTGTACACTATACAGTATATTGGGGAAATCAAGCAACCACTGAGCAGGCACATCTCACAGCTAACTCTTCAGGTCAAGACTAATTTGTTTACCTACACCTCAAACAGAAAAAGCACTATTTTGAGGACAAAAATGAACAAAGAAGACATAGAGTATAGCTTGAAAGACAAGTATGAGGTCATCGACAGAAAGTTGAGAAAACCTCTAAACATTAAAACAACCAGAGGTGGCAAATCCAGGTCCAAAAAGTAAATACCCTGCCACAGTGTGGCTTTTTCCCCTGGTGCTAGCTAGCTAGCTCCCTAGTAGGTAAACAAGCACCATGGGAGCTAGCTAGGGGGATAGCTAACTAGCACATGAGGCTAAAGCCAAACTGTGGCAGGGTTTTTAGTTTCTGGACCTGGATTTGCCACCTCTGAAAACAACACCGACATACAATGCCGTTGTTTTATCACTACCAGAAAGACTCAATAAATTAGCCTCTAACAGATAAACAATATCACTTTTTAGCCTTCAACTGCCTCTACCACCATTGCCACACGTTAAATACTGATGAAGGTGATTCCATTCAAATATATTTGGTGGGCAGACGTTTGTAATTGGGGCATGGCCTAATTTTGGGGATGAATAGATTGGTTTCTGCACCAACACTCAGGTTAGTGCTTGGTGATTAGGGTTGCTCGGATTGATAGGCTAAAAGTCTTTTTAGACAACCAGAACAGGCCAGTTGCCATTGATTCAATGCTTTGAGAATGAATTGACCTGGATGAATGAGGCAACAGTGATGTTAGAATGCGCAAGAGATTTCTGAAAGTCTTTTGACATTTTTCTTCACCTCATTGAGAAATTTGGCTTTGTGCATTTGTAGCCTTCTTTACATGTGTTGGTGAAAGTGGTGAACTTTCTCTACTCACACAGTCTCCTCTTACCATGAACCGATAGTCAGACTAGTAGTCAAGAACTGATAACGTTTTATCAGTGTGAATCTGTGCTTCTTAGCCAACTGCCATGCAGCCCCAGAGGTGCAATATTGTTTGTCTACAATTTTTGCCTGACGAACAATGAGTGGCTTCAATTGTGGCTGTAGTTTTACAAGTGGTCATTGAATTTGGTTGATAAAAATCCACTGCACTACACAATCAAAATATAGGACAAAAGTCAATTTTGAGGAAGATACTTCATAAGAGTGGGTGAGATATCGATCGAAAAGTAAGAAAATATGTTGCATAGTGTACATTCAACTTTCTTTCCAATAAGAAAATAATCAATTATCATGTACATTATGGTGTTAAGGTACATTTATTTTGCTTTCATTTCAAATACAGCCGTTGAAATGCCCAAAATAGCATGTTTACTAATGGCCTTTTAAGTGAAAAGGACAATTCAATGACAATAAAAATGAGTCTATTACAAACTGTAAATTCTTTGGGTTATTTATTTGTGATTAAAGTAAGGGTCCGAAGGATTTCCCTGAAAAATAAATGCTGGATGTATACAAATGAAATCCGCCTCAATCAACGCCTGTATTTTGGGCTTTTGTTTTGTTTTGGCCTGTTTGTGACATTTCTGGGCGGAGACTCAATGTTTTCCCTCCAGCCAATCACAGAGCGGAGGGTGAGTCACTGTGAGCTGGTGGGGCGGCATTAGAGCAGAGACTGGAGCGGTTGCTCACAACCAATAGCTGACAGTGCCTAAAAAAGAAAGAATATTCTGCTACGAAACCTGCAGCGTACACTCAAAAATCAGGGTGAATATCAGCTTTGCTTTTACACGCTTCCAAGCCCTGAAGGAGAGGCTTGAGCTGAAGAGCAACACAGAGATGGCCTGCTTGCAGTTGGGCGGGTAAGTGCCAAACACAGAATATTATTAGCCTGCTAATTTAGCGACATGCTAGGTTGCAATCTAGAACGAGGTTCAAACTTTGCTTAGATCATTATATTTACATCGGGCAATAGGCAAAGCTAAACAAATAAGTAAATGCTTCTCTAGTCTTTCCCCCCCGTACACACCAGGCGCGACAATTTTAAGCCATAGAGCGTCAGTTCGGAATGTTTTTTACAAACTGCAACGGAAATCCTATTTCGGACCCTACCTAAACATACTGTATGCAGATTATTACCAAACATAGATAGCCATGTGTTGATAATTGTTGTGTAATGTTAATACAGTCAGCAACAGTTTTAATGGGTTGCATTTTAAAGCCATGAGGATAAAAAAAAGAACAGTTTCCTCCTATTTTTAACTACATCATTATAAAGTAAAATTTTGCTTTTCACCATTTTCATCTGTAAACGTCTTCTTTTTTTTTGCAAAAACTAAAGAAACAACATAGACTTAATAAAAACAAGGACATTTGCCTGAATAATTACAACTTCATATTTCCATCTCAAATATATTATTTTAAAATTAACCAGGCTAAAAAAATAAATACAAGGAAAACATTAGCATAGCAAAAGTAAAAATCACTGTTTCCTTAACTAGACAAAAAACAACAACTTATTTTACAAAAAACAAAAACATACACACCACACTTTCAACTCTAGGCGAACCAAAATCCTTTCCACTTCTCTCTTGTCTCTCGCTGACATTGAGGTATTTAAGATTCACTTTAAACATTTGCGTTAAATATTACTCTTCTCGCATTTAATATAAATTTTAAAAAAAATTCAGTTAATTCACGGGGAATTTGAATATCGGACAGTATTTTATACATTCCTTCTGAATAGTTATGAGAAAATCCAATTTAAACTGCAAAACATTTGTTACACCCTTATAAATACTCTTAAAAAAAGAGAGATAAACTGCAAAACAATTGTATCGTGTATTATATGGAACAACATCATAACAGAGCAACTTTGTGGAGTGCTGTGCATCAGTGTATGTTTTGCAGATTTAAAGTTAAAAAAAAAACTACCAAAAAAACATATTCCCTCAAACATACATACACACAAGTGTCTGTAAAATTAATCTCTCTTCAAAATCTGAGCAGAAAGACTAGAAACACTAAGGAGAGGAGGTAGGTGTCTATGTGCACACCCAGTGCGGATCCATTGCCATCCTGAACTGCGCTCGGTCCTGAGAGGCGGATAGAACAAAGAGTTAGTGAAAAAAGTAAGTCAACACTTTGTACACATTGTAGTAGTGAAATATGACAACAACGATAAATTGATACGCTTTCCACAAAATACCATGGGTTTGTATTTAGAATAAAAATATGTGAAATTCTTCTTTCACTATTTTTATCAGATGCACTTCAAATTCTCAAATTGATTTTTGGGGTATGAAGACAAGGAAGAGATGCCAGTAAGCACTGTTCAATCATAACATGTAGTGGCAGTGTCTTGTTTAACTCATTCACTCCCAGCTATTTTCACTGAAGCAACCCCCTTCACTCCCGGCTGTTCTACTGGATTTTGGCTGATTTTGCTAGGTCCACAGAATATTGTGTTCTATTGCTATAAAAACTACCAAAAGATAGATTCTAGAGTCTCTTCTTTCATTAGGAAAAAAAAAAGTTTATTCCTATCTGTTTCCATTTTGCAGCAATTAGCATGAGAAAATAGCTAAGTTTCATCATTATTCACAAATCTGTTTAAAACACTGGGGAAAAGAGCTTGTTGCAACATGGCCCTGGTTGAGCTCTTATACTCTGCTACCACCTTCTGGCCATTTTTGTAATAACTACCATTGCTTCCACCGTTCTCTTCAGTTCAGAAGCTGCATCAAAGCCTTCTGTATGCTCTAGCATAAAAATAAAAATAAACGTATAAATATGTTTTTGGGACACTGGTAATATTTAAAAAAGAACAAATTTATGTTTTTGGGAGCAAATGAGTTAAGGGCATCTATACAGATTTCATTCATTTATTATTTCAATTTCAGCATGCATTTCTCCAGTATCAGTTTCCATACTTTTCTCAACAGTGGGCTTCAGTTTCCAAGACCGAACCATTGTCAGACTAAATGCAAAACAAGTGCATATTTATACTACAAAATTTTTTAATACTACTTGTCAATTGAAGTAAAAATGTGCTTGTTTTAAATATTTTTTAACTACTACATCTAATATTTATCAAACTACAGTATATTCTGCATTTTGAGTAGTTAAGAGCAGAAGTTGGCATTCTGTCAAAACTGATGGAAGGTCCATCAATGACGGCTGACACTTTTGTTAATGATTGACAATCGACGGGAAAACTTCGAAAACTGACGGATGAAGCATTGATGTAAGTGTTTTTTCCTACATCAATGCAATCGTCAATAACCGGGTGAGTATTGACTCCCGTTTCATGAATTGGTACAACCGTACGCCACACACTGTGGCATTATTGCCATAGACAGAAGATCAAGTGAAAACGCTGCAGAGAAATCCATGTATTCAAGTTAGACAAGCTTAGCAGGGGCTACGTAAGTTGGCTGCCGATGGCCTCACTTCTTGCTATGGCGGCATTAGCAGTCCAGGTTATTGTATACGTCCGTAACTGTGCGGACGTTCCGCACAGAAGAAACATAGCGGACGAGCAAATAGTGCTATAAAAACGGTGCTTGGTATTTGTGAATTCTCGCTTTTCCAATTAAATAGTTTGGGATGAACTATCTTTATCCCTAACTATTCTTGTCAATAGTTTATTGGGAAAAAATAAACAATAAAATTGTTTAAAAAATGTTCTCTTGTCAAGTGTTGTTCATATGCCGTAGACGCTCTTCAGTGCCAGTTGTAGTCTGGGAAAATATCCAACCTGTAGACTACATTGGGGAAAAGCCATGCAAGTATGAAAGGCTGCAATCTGCCCATAAACTAAGAGAAGAAGGAGACTAAGAAGATGAACATGAAGAAGAACTCATTCAGAACTGCGAAATGTAAGAAAATTATATTTTTAATTGCTTAATTTTAGCTGGCCATGTCACTGTTTAAAAAAAAAAAAAAAATCACCACTTGACAGTTCGTCTTGATAAGAAGAATGACGGAGTGATGGACTGGTGAAATTTACTGACGGTCATAAAATAACAGCTATAATGACGGAAGCACAGTTAAAATAACAAGGTAGATTGACGATTGCAGTTTGGTTGGGCTTGAAATAATGACGTATTGACAATGACAAATGGGAGTCCCAGCCATTGAAGAATGGAGACCGTCAAGATTAATTGACACACCCACCTCTGATTAAGGATTGCACTGGAAATGTTTTGGTTAATCTTGTGAAATTGACTCCACATTTGCCCTGGACTTTTTCCTATGATACTTCAATCCAATCACAACTAAGAGCAGTGGATTATCCCTAATCCTGTATATTGCTAATTAGCATTAAATTAAAATACAAACATTTGGAAAACAATGTTGTATTGCTGGTTGTTTTATATAATGTAGTACAATCAGCAATTATAATAACAGATTCCATTTCATGATTAGTAAGATCATTAAGGTAAATATGTGCAATTAAATTTAGCTCATGGTCACTGAAGAGCAAACTAAGCATGGAGAATAGAGATACAATGACAACCCCTCTGCACCAAGACATACACGCACACACACACAAACATACACACACTGCTACACAAATTATACAGTGTCTTGGCACAAACAGAACAGGGATAAGATATTTAAAATGATACTTACAGCAGAAAGAGAGCATGCAAAAATCAAAAGAAATACATGTCACACAGAGATGGTGTGAAAAGAGAAAGATTAAACAGAATAAGAACAGCTCACGGTGACCATTTTCACAAATATTTACACACAATCTGCAGTTAAGACTGCTGGTTTTCGCACCAAGTCTCCAACCCATAAATAATCAAAACACACAAGTGTGTTATTTTATTGGAGCAAAGCCTACAACTGATGTTAGTGAAAATGGTAGTATATGTCATGCTTTTAGGACTGCTTCTAAGAATGCACGACCATGTAGAATACTAACCTTGTAATAGTGTTGAGCTAGTAGGCTCGATTACCACTACAAAGAGGGGAACAAATCAAACACAGCAACACATCGGAAACAGAGAAACAATTTTGAGGAACATATTTGAGCCACCTCAGACTTCTGCACTGTGGTTAGGTTACTAAGATACATTAATGAGTCCATTTTTCTTAAACTTCCTTAATTAAAACAAAAACTGTATATATATTTACAGTAATTTCTAGAGATTGCACTATTCATACTGCATGATGAATGGTCTCCTAATCAGGTCAATTGTGCGATTCTTTAAATTGGCAAATACAATATTTTAGACTTTTGAGTTTGCTCGGGTCTTTCTTCATGGGATATATGATCACTGAATAATAGTAAGTCTTTCCCAGAAGAAGTCAAGCAAGTACATCCAATGATTCACAGAAAGGTTTGTAGATAGATAGGACACCCGCTATTTGCGAGGGAAAGGAATTTGGGCCAGCCTGATAATAGCAAAAATTTGTGTATAATTGATACCCATTGAAATGCTTTGTATAATATTCAAAATACACCCCAAAAATTGAGCGGCAAAATCTGTGACTATGCAAATCAGCAAGTGTTGAACCGTGAGTATTGGGGTATTACATATTGTCCAGGAGTATTTTCTCACACCGGTTGAGGAATCTTTACATAAATGAATCATAAATGGTATACATGTAAAACCGTTTTTTTTTTTCCAGCAGCAAAGTTGAACATGTCAGTTTGAGAAATAGCTCCTTTGCTGTTCAGAGTGTCGTGGAGAGGATGTGAATGATAATCTGACATGGAGAGAAATTTCCTCAGCGATCTCTGTCCCCTCACTGGTTCAAACGTGTCTATTTTCATTCACATGATATCATCACCCTTCTTAATTAGTTTATTAATCATTTTTGCATCCCTGGCACTGATGCTGGTAGAACATCTCCAACATCTTGCTGCACACATTAAAGAATCTTCTAATGCTCTTCTGGTAAATAGCATCTGCTGGTGATCCTTTCCAGTCTATTGTTTAAAGGTCACACTAGCTCTCCACCCTGATGATGATGATGATGATGATAGAGTTGTGTTCTTGGTTTTCCATAGCATAACAACTCCTGTTGCTGCACCAGACTCAGGTTGTAGTCCACAACTAGCTCCTTAGTTGTGCTAGTGTTGAGGACCAGACAGAGGTGGTAAATCCAGGTTCATAATGTAAAAACCCTGTCACAGGTTGGCTTTAGTCACAGGTGCTTCTACTCAACTGGCAGCCAAATGAGATGAAGCACCTCTGGCAAAAACAAAACTGTGGCAGGGTTTTTAATTTTATGGACCTGGATTTGCCACCTCTGAGACCAGATGATTTGACTGGCGGCACCAGTCCACAAATTGTCCACCAGGTTTCTGTATTCCGTTTTCTGCCCATTCCTAATACACCCCACCACTGCGTTGTCAACCAAGAAGTTCTGCAGATGGCCAAATCTACAGTTGTATTGCCACAAATTGCCTTTAGCCACAGGTGCTTCTATTAAACTGGCAGGTAAATGAGCTGATATAAACACCTGTTGAGTAGAAACACCTGAAGGCCCTTTTCTTTTGATAAAGGAGGACCTGCAGGTCACTGGTGATCCCAGGTTTGTTGTTGATGAAGTAGTGCACCACCTAGCCGCAGTGACGATATCCTCAGAGAAATTGATGTTTTCAGTATACGGTCTGTGAGGTTGTCTATGTTGTCCCATGTGGATCACAGATCACATACCAGCTTGTGGACTCAAAACAACCTTGTAGCTCTTTGCTGGCTTCCTGATTTTGTCATGTTTTGGGTTTTGTTTGAGTTTGTTACTTTGTTTTGTTTTATTTATTTTTTCCTTTCGGACACATTATTACAGGTTACATCAATCACATAATATCATTTGCAACATTAACATCCGAAAGAAGGGCTGACGGGCAGAAGCCATGGCTTATTAGAAACCTGTCCCCATCAACTCTTACGATACGCATCAATCATATACATTGATTATGATAGTCATTGATTCATATCGTTATCAATCCCAGACTTAAGTCTGCACACTCCTCGCTCAGTTCATCTTGAGTAATGTCTGTGTGTAAGTTGCAGCAAGTACCAATCATTTCGAATTGGTAAATGCGTTCCCAGACGCCACCAACAGGCCCACCCAACCAGGCAAGCAGCCAAGGCGAGCATGCTCGTTCACCAGTAGCGTCTTCGCTGACCTTGGATCAGCTTCCACACATGCATCCAATGATGCTTAGATCTTGATAATCCTGAGCGCTCACCAAGGCCAGACCACCCGGCGGAGTAGCCCCCGCTAGCCTCATCCCAGAACCATGTTCACCAACCCCATTGTAACTATTTACAGCAGATAAATTGCAGCCACAATACAACCTTATGACGACAGCCTTGCATGTTACAACACATGTCAAAACAGAAATAGAGACAGATAATGTTTACATTATTACAGGAACAGCAATACATGTTATCAATGCAGGTGTATAAACAAAAGTTAACCTTGGCAGTGTCGGCATTTCAATTCATGACAGCTCCAGTTTTGGGTTAATTAGTAATATGTTACAATAATTTCATTTCGGTAAAACATAATCCACAATTTAATGGTGTGAGTTACTAATAGCAGGTATTGTCTCTCAAACTCAGCCAATTCTTCCACTCTTTTCACGATCCGTATTTTCTTCTGAGAAGATGAGCCCTCTTTTGTTTGGATGAAGATTTTTTTTTTGTAAGATTTTCATTGGTGTAGAGATGTTTACCTTTAAGCTTGTAGCTATCTCTCAAAAGAGCAATCTTTTTCTTCCTGTCAACAAACCTGATCAGAACTACCGGTGGTCGTGTCCCCCCCAGTTGGAAGCAAAAAGCACATCTGAATGTACGCTGGATCCACAATTAATCCCAAATCTCTGAGTTGAGTTGCCACTTGCTGTTCCACAGTCTCGTTTGCTGAAGCTAGGTCAGAATCAACTGCACTTGTGCTGGCTGAAGCTCTCACTCGAGGGCCGCGGCGTGGTTTAATTTGGATACCAGTAACTATCACATCGTTGATACGAAGATTCTGTTCTACATCATCCACTTTTTATTCCAAGGTGACAATGCGTCGATCTTTTTCTTGTGTCTCTTTTTTCAACTGCTGAATTTCCTGCAGAAGTGGCTCGATGCTCTTTTTCATTTCAAGTATTTCGTTATCCTTGTGTGTCTTCCCTTGGACTTGTTAGTGTAATCCTGCCCTTCCTCGTGTCAACCAATCAGTGCCACTTGTGTCTTGCCCGGGTGTGTCTTGTTTTGTCATTAGTGTTTGTGTATATAGTCTCTTGTCTCCCTTCTGTCTGTGTTGATCCATTGTTGTTTTCTCCTGCCATGCTGCTGGGTTTTTGTCCTATTGTTTCCCCCCTACATCTTGCCTTGTTTGCCTTTTTGGACTTTGTTGTTTTAGTTCCTCACCAGTACTGGTACCTCGTTTTGCCTCCTTGTTTTTGTTTGATTAAAGAAAACCCTTTTTTTATACCTCACCTCTGCCTCCTCGCTCTGCCTCACCCACTTGGGTCCACAACCACCACCTCATCCCACCTAAACCTGACAGATTCTACCTCCTAATGACCATTGTCACATATTGAGGTGGTAACAACACAAAATTGTGGTCCAACAATTCAAGTGGGGATATTTAGATGATAAAAACACAAGATTGTGATCCAAGAATTCAAGTGGGGGAGGCCAGGGCGGGAGGACTGAATGCAACCCTACATTAGTGTACTGTTCAGTGAGTCAATATTTTTTATTGGCTCTAGTTGCACAGTGGATGTAAATATTGAAAAGAAGGCAGAATTGACTAGAGCCTGCAGTAATTAAAATCCGCTGATATGAAGAGCCTCAAGGTGAAGGCTCTGTAACTTGGCAACTGCTTGTGTAGCAGTTGGTAGACTATATACAGTTATGATAATTGTAAGAAATCCCTGGGCAGAAAAAATGGACACATTCCCACAGCTAAAAGTCCAATGTGTGGTGTGCAGAGACACTCTTTTATAGGTCCCAGATTGCTCTATCTTTCAGTCACAAAAAATTGAAATCCCGCCGCCTCCTTCTAACTGCTCAAACCAACTCTGTCCGTTTGCACTGCCCTGAAGCCCACATCTCTGTCATTCATGCAGTCTTACATGCTACACTCTAAGATCTCATCAGTGCGCCGAGCTCATGATAGCCGGAATGGCTTGTTTCAGTCTTCTCTTCCTCGCCTGCACGTTTGTTCCAGCTTTGCACTCTCAATGCCATGTTCGCCTTCTTCAAATACGCCCTGGTGGCACTTTTCTCATATATAGTTGGCCAACAGGAGACAACAGCTGGTTGCATGTGTAGCAAAGCATTGGAGCAGTGATATCTCACAAAGAACGTGTAGAAATGTGTGTGATAGTTAAGAAATATTTCCTAGCGGACCTGTTGACAATGCAGAACGGTGTCCGCAAGGCATCTATTTACAAATAGAAAACAATATCGTAAGGCGTAGCTGCAGTAACAAGCAGCCATTCTCATCTTCTTGTGAATGTAACAGCAGGGGTGACACTGTTAGATCAAGGCACTGAAGCAATTGGATTGTGGTTTCGTTGAGTGGCGTAAGATCCGTTTTGCCATCGTGGTGAATAGGACAGTGGTGGATCAGATGTTGTATAGTTTGAGGTACAGGTCCACAGTCACAAGATCGGCGGGATTCGTGACACCCCAGCGGAACACGTTGCAGTTGAAGCGGCCAACCCCAGTTCTCAAACAGTACCATTACAAAAAACAAAAAAAGTTGGGGATCATCACCAATCTCATAACGGATTTCTAAAATGTAGCCTTTACAACTCTTTGGTAAAAAGTTCATCCTTTGTTATGACTCCATAAATCTTTCAAATTCAATGCTGATCTTCCTATTCTTACCAATGAATGGTGTGTATATTCTCGTGTAGTATATATATATATTTTTTTCATTTTCATGGCCTCCACTCCTGACCCCTGGAAGGCGTTGTTGAACAGTTGTTTTAGGTTATTTATTTACAGCTCTCAAAATATTTCTGTCATCAACTGCTTTTGTTTTCCTTGTTTACCTAATCATGCCTGTTGTTCCTTAGTACAGCAGTTTTCAAGTGTTAATTTTGAAGTGATGTGTTAATGCAAGTTTCAAGTACTGTACTTACCATACATAACAAAGCTTGTATTAGAACTTCCAAGTTTGTTGATGGCAACACATGTGTAGTTACCATAGTCACCATCAGACACATTAAAAAATGTTAATTTGGACAGTGATCCAGTGTTCACTATTTCCATGCCGTCAAAGCCATTGGAGAATCTGATGATAAAATAAATGAATGGGACAATATTTATGTTTAATGTTGAGAAAGTTTAAATGTTTGATCAGCAACAAATAAAAACAGAGATTTCTGTTGTCCCTCATTTGAAACATAGACAATAAAGCAATACCTTCTGTCATCTTTATACCACTCAAAGTCAGCTTCAGGCACAGCATCAGCCTCACACTCTAACACTCCTCTTTGTCCCAGAGTCACACCAATATCTCTTCCATCAGACACAGTTGGAGCATCTATAATGACACACAAGAGCAATGGTCAACATATAACAAAAATACCTGTAGAGGGGGTTCATAGCATTGTCTACTTCATAGTATGATTTTAAGTAATTGACTAATTGGCTTGCTTAAGCTATTATTACGAGTACCTGTACCATTGTTTTTATTTTGGCGTTAAAAAAAGGACAAAAGAAAATAAAGTACAGATTAATGAACAAAAATATGAACTTAACTTTCCAAAGTCATCTCCTATCAAATTCTACCCAGCAATGAAATAAGAAACATTAAGGAAACACCTACTGTATATAATTTAAACATTTGTACATTCCTATTTTAACAAATTTTCTTTTTTTTCCCAAAAAAAACCCAACAAAAACAAGCAACAACAACAAAGACAGAGAATCTGACAAACAGTCTGAACTAAAGACGATTTAGACAAGAGAAATACAATTCTCACAACACAAAAACATACATCACAAACATAACCAACAAATAAAAAAAAAAGAAAAACTAAACAAAAAAAACAATCTGACAAACAAGCTAAACCAAGGTCTATGCAAACAAAGCAAATACTGTATAATTCATCATAACACACACACAAAAACCCAGACACATATAGGCCTACAAATATATATAGACGTACACATATGCTAACCATTCCACACTCACACAAACACAATATATTCCTGGTGCTACTTTCAGCATAAAGTAGACTCTTTATGGAAGAGAGAAGAAAAAAAAAATCAAAAGACCAAAAAAGAAGACAATAATTAATTTGCAGAAATGTAAATAAATATTATATCTAATACATTGATTCAACTCAATAATACTAATAATGGTATTTAGGCTAATTAGAGGGCCTCAAGTATTTTCTTCCAAACAAAATCAAAACTGTTTTTGTTAATTATTGTTCACTGATATAGTCAATATTTAAATAAAATTTCATTAAAGATTTCCATTTACTTATTCCTGGAGGATCCGTATTTTTCCAATGTTGTAACAACTTTTTATAAACTAATGAAGAAAATGAAAGTTGCCATCCCACAGTGTATTTTATTTTTTTCACTCGAGCGCTCCTGGCCGGCGCGACCCACGTGATCTGCGGGGCGGTGGCGCGGACGCACGCCGCACTGAGCAGTCCACCAGCACAACTGGTTCGGGGCAGACAATCTTATTTTTAATTATGAAGATACGAGGCAGGACATGTAAACCCATTTTGACCAGGACTGCATCGCCCCGGTGCCCCCGGAACTCCACTCAAGCACTCGTGGCCCGCGTGAAACTGCATTTAACTGCTTGTGGATAGAAACTATGCAGTATTTGTGTGCGCGCCCAGTGTTTTGTAACTTCGTCCAGAAGGGAGAGAGGTAAACCGTTTGTGGCCAGGGTGTATGGGGTCTTAGCTATATTCTAATGCTAATTGCTGGAAAATGGAGACAGAAACAAATGTACTTTTTTTTTCCTAATGAAAGAAGAGACTAATCTTTCTTTTAGTAGGTTCCATGTTTTTATAACAATGGAACACAATATTCTCCAGGCCTTGCAAAATCTGTCAAAATCAAGTAAAACGGCCGGGAGAGAAGGGGGTTGCTTAACTGAAAATGGCTGGGAGTAAAGGGACATTGTGTACAAATGTTTTCAATCTAATGGTGAATTAATAGAATGAAACAACTTAAGTTCAAAGTGGGTGCATTTTGAAACATGGGCCCTACGATGCCTCAGAGAGACCACACTTTGCAAGCCTACCACCAATTACTACACTCACTAAGTTTGCCTCGTTCGGGTATCTGTAGCAGAAAGAAACAGGCACAGGGAGAGGCTGCAAAATGCTAAGCCCAAACTTTAAATGGCAGGGGACACATAAATAGACTGAAGGTCTTTAAACTGAAATAACATGCTCTTTTTTTCTTGCCACATGCATCCTTGCCAGCTGGACCCGAATATTTGCCGCCCACTTTAGCACGCCCACTTTGACGCTGCAAAGCCAAGTGTCTGGATCTTTTTCAATATCCTCGTAATTGTTGGAATTGATTTGCACATACCTCATGGCGCAATTGCAAACATCTTTGAAACGCAACAGTGCTTAGCCCACACGGCGGTTACCCATAACCATAAAAGATTTTTCTCAGCAGTCAGTCAGGCATCATGTGTTGCAGGTGGCCAAGCCACCGGAGACGTCTTTGGCGGAGGAACGCAGGGATGCTTGCCAACGCAGCACACTCAACGACGTTGGTACTGGGGATTCTCTGATGCCGTTTGATATATAGAAGATGAGCATCCTTTTTCGTTACCTGCCTAAGATATTCTTCGCCTCGCTGCCATTAGTGTATGTTCAAGGCCCAAGCGTGATAGATAGATAGTTTGGTCTTCTGGGTCAACAGATTGTCGGCACTTACTTGTTTTGTTGAGTGTGTTTGAAACACCTCGGATAGGAGAATGTTTCCACAACATTGTCAACGGTGATGACAGGCGTCCTCATTTTGCGCCATGATTTTAGTTTTCTTGATGCTGATCCTGAGCTCAAAGTTTATCAACAACGTGCTGCAGGCCCTCTACACTGTGTAGAGCAGCATCACATCATAACAGTAGTTCACATATCAGACCTCATAGACTTTGTCTTTTGTACGAAGTCTTGTGATGTTGAGGAGTTTATCTTCAGGTCTCGCACGGATGTAAACAGTTTTAGGGCAGCAGACAAAGGCATAGCAAAGAAGTATTGAGAAGAAAATACTTAACTGTTGAGAGATTTTCTTCTCAATGCTGTTAGCTGTTTAAGTTTTATTAGCCGGGTGGGCCGCCAGACTTATCTTGACATGATAGAGATCTGGCTAGAATTGCATTATAGCGCAGTGTATCCAACTTTGCACAGCAAAAGCGTTGGGGAATATAATGTCTGGACTGTGAAGAGAAAAACTACTTGTGAACATAACCGGAAACAAATTACTGTACGCTACGCCCTTCGTCAAGCAGTCATGACACCAGGCATTAATTGTTCATCACACCTTATATTATGAATCACAAACCCAGTGCCAAAATAGGACAATAGCAGCCTAAGACGAAGAGTACACACAACCGAGCCCACACTTTTAATTCATCTCTCCCCTCATCGAGTCGCATGATGCATTCAAAGATGCTCAGAAATATCATCACTTAGCAAAATTAGCAAAATAGAACATATACGTGTATCAAACAACAATATACACAGTCCAATTCGCTACAGCAGTGTTTCCCAACCCTGGTCTTTGGGGAACACTATCCAGCCTGTTTTGCATGTCTCCCTTCTCCAACACAGGTAAGGACCGTTATCAGGCTTCTCCAGAGCTTGTGATGAGCTGGTAATTGGAATCAGGTGTGTTGGAATAACACAACTGTGTGTGTGTGTGTGTGTGGGGGGGGGGGGGGTGGGGGGTCATCGTTTGGGGCAGACCGCAGTATAGAGCAGTGCTGCGGTCCCCTGTCCGTGACACCCCCCCCCCCCACCACCTATTTTTTTTTTTTAATGCACCACATACACTCACTGACATGTCTGGGAAGCGGGTGGATCGGAGCATGGGGATATCATTTCCCTCTGCTCAGGTTCACCTGCTCCCAATTTTAATGCACCACACACACACACTTGTATATACACTGGGTGGGGTCACATTCAAGGTTTAGGGGTAGAGTTCGCCAGTCGAACTCAGTAACAGGGTTAACTCTCACTAAAAACTCACTAAGAACGCTGGAGTGACGACCGGGGCCTTTCCCCGCTGGGCCTGGGGTTCGGGGGTGCCGCCCATCCTCCAGTGCCCTCATCTCCCCTTCTTCCCCCGGTGTTCCGTCCCTCCACGCGGTGGGGGGTGGGGTGGGCGCGGATGCCCTTTCCGCTCCGCTGCCCGGCCCCTCTTCGCCGCCGGTGCCTGGGTGCGGGGGATCCCCGGGATCTGGGGGTCGGGGGCTGGGAGCTGCCGGTTGGTGGGGGTGGGGTCAGGGGGAGGGGCGGCTTGGTTGGGGGGGTGGGGGTGGGGGGTGCTTGGGGTGGGAGGGTGTCTGGGGGTTTGGGGACCTGGGGGCGGCTGGGGCTGGGTTGGGGTGGATGGTGGGGGTGGATGGGGGGTCATGGGGGTAGCAGGGGCTGTGGACCGGTGGGGTTCCTGGCGGGCCTGCAGTGCCCCGTCCTGCTGCGCTGGGTTGGGGGCGCGGGCCGCGTTGGGGTGGGGGGCACTCCTGCTCCTGGGTTTGCTCTCCGGCCGGTGGCCCCTGCGGGGCCCGGGGTTCGTCCTTTGGCGCTGCCGCGGCCTGGGGGGCCCTGAGGTGTTGCGCTTGCTCTGTCCTGGCGGGGGTCGATGGCTCCCCTCTTTGG